>NC_089491.1:164785651-165085651 GCF_036850765.1 Saccopteryx bilineata | reverse complement strand
AAAATGACTAACAAGTGCTGGCAGTTCAGGCCCAAATGTAGAAAAGAGATAGAAATGATTAGCATATCTAAGAAGTTCTGGTCTTGCATACACTTTGAATAGAGGGTTTTATAAATAAATCTCAAGTGTTGGTATACAAATTTTCTTTGGTAAGTAAATGCTTCCTTTCAAATATTATTTATACTATTCCTTTACTTACTAAGCCATTTTTTCATAGATAGATAGTACACTTTAGCTCAGTCCCTGCATATATGATAAAAAAATTAGAGATTAAAAACGTCCAAATTAAATGTCAAAATTTTTAATCAGCTTAACTTATTCATCTTTTAATTCTTTAGAATGCATAATGTTTTTCATAAATTATTTATTTTTCTTTTTGAAGTGAGAGAGGGGAGATAGAGAGACAGATTCCTGCATGCACCCTGACTGGGATCTGCCAGCAACCCCCGTCTGGGGCCAATGCTTGAATCAAACAAGCTATCCTCAGTGCCTGGGCCAATGTTTAGACCAACCAAGCTATCCTCAGTGCCCAGGCTGATGCTCAGACAAATCCAGCCACTGGCCGCAGGAAGGAAAGAGAGAAAGAAGGGGAAGAGGGAGGTGAAGAGAGGCAGATTGTTACTGTTCATGTGTGCCTTGACCTGAGATTCAACATGAGACATCCTCATCCCAGGCTAACGCTCTATCCACTGAGCCAACTGGCCAGGGCCCTGAATAAATATAAATTTCTAAAGTGTTTTTAAATGTTACAGTTATCCAAACTTTATTTTAAACGGTTTATTCTAGTATTAATATAAATGGTATATTATCAGCTATGTCCCTTGTTACTATAGACCGGTGTTTCCCAACATGGGGCCCACGCCCCACAGGGGGGCAATTCGATAGTTAAGGGGGGCAATTTGAAAATGGACTCAACAGGACTTTAACTCTTTCACCCCAGGCCATTTAAATGCAATGCTAGATATCGGTGTCAAATTTAACAAAAAATGCAATTCTTAAATAATTGCGGTAAATAATTATTAAGTATAATTTCATTTGATGAGACCAAAATATCAACTGGGAGATTGGCGTCGTCAAGTAAACTTTGTCCTGGGTTCACCATGGAGCGTGCCGTCTGCCACGGGGAACCCCGGACATTTTAAAAACTCTCTAAACAACGCAGTTATTCTCACCTAATTGGCCCATCGCAACTTCTGTAGTGTTTCACATCATTCAGTTGGTGTTCATTTGAAATAAGTGTCAGTCAAAACTGTTGTAAAAGCTCGTTGATTTAATAAATATACATATATATTGTATAGATATAATTGGTAAGTATTTGATTTTATTTTTATCAATATTAAACTCTTTATTAAGTGCTTCTTGCATCGGGGCTAGAAAGCAATAATATTTTATAAATATTATTGGGGCTATAATAGTGCATGCACGACAATTTTAATTTTAGAAGCATAACTTTCCAGAAAATTTTTTCAAGTGGAAAAAATATAGATACCTTTTGATTTGTGGTGGTAGTGTAGTAAATGTGTTATATACTTTTAAATATCAATAAATATGAATTTTTAGTATACATTTACTCTATGTCACATTGAATATATTTTAACACATATTTTAATATTAGTTTTTAATTGATCTTATTTTTATTTCTTATAGCCCATAGTAAAATGAGTGGTGCAAGCAAGAAAAAAACTCGTCAATATTCGGAGGAATATTTAAAATTTGGGATCATACCCACTGTTCACGATGAGCGGATTCCTTTTTGTCTTTTATGCCAGCAATGCTTGACCAACGAATCAATGAAACGAGGTCATCTTGAGGCGCAGTTGAAGGCGAAACATAGTGCTCATATTAATTCAGATTTGAGTTATTTTAAAACTTTAAAAAAAATTTTTGAAAAAAGAACAACATTAAAGTCTCTATTTACTGCTCATACTTCAACTAATAATCGTGTTCTTGAAGCTAGTTATCAAATTTCTTTATTCATTGCTAAAACTGGAGAAAATCACACTATAGGAGAGAATTTAATAAAACCGTCAATATCAGCATTTCTTAAAACGGTTTTTGAAAAAGATGACAAAGATGTAAAAGCTATGCACTCAGTGACAATTCTGTTAGCAGAAGAATAGACAAAATGAGTAAGGATATTGAAAAACAACTTATTGAAAAGCTGAAAACAAGAAAATTCTCCTTGCAAATGGATGAATCAACTTTGAGAGACAGTGAGGCAGTATTGATAACTTACGCAAGATATATTGATAAAGGACATTTTGCTGAAGAAATGTTGTTCTGTAAAAGATTAGAAAGCACCACTACCTCCAAAGATATATATAATAAGCTAAAAAACTACTTAGATGTCAATGATATACCAATGAAAAATATAACATCTTGTGCTGCAGATGGTGCTCCCAATAGAATGGGCAAGAAAAATGGCTGCTTAAAATTGATGAAAGATGCGAATCCAGAAATGATTCTTGTGCATTGTGTTATTCATAGGGAAAACTTGGTAGCTAAAAACATCTCGCCTGTTCTGAATGAAGTATTACATACAGTAATAAAGTGTGTTAATGCTATTAAAGCTAGTGCCAAATGTGAGCGTCTTTTCAAGCTATTTTGTGAAGAACAAAATGAAGACCATGTGAGACTTTTACTTCATATGAAATAAGATGGCTATGTAAAGGAAACTGTTTGAAAAGATTTATGGAACTGTTTGATACTCTTAGTGGTTTTTTAAGCGACAAACCTGAAATGAAGTATCTGTTAACAATAGATGGTAAAGCATTTGTGAGTTATTTAGCCGATATCTTTGAAAAACTAAATATATTAAATAAGCAACTTCAAGGAACAAATAAAACTCTTGTCGATGCAAAAGCAAAGATATTTGGTTTCATTACCAATATTGAGTTCTGTCAGAAACATATTAACAACAAAAACTTTAAACAGTTTCATTGGCTCCAAAAATGTGAAGTAACTGATACCGCTTTACTTGTTATTGTCAATCATTTGAATATTCTATCGGCTGATTTAAAAGAAAGATTTTCTGATTTAAAACAAATTGATTTCCCAACATGGATGATGCAGCCAATGTTAGTGGATTTGTCTGATATATCAAATATGCAGCATCAAGAAGAACTCGCAGAATTGCAAAATGATGAGTCAGTTAAAGCTTTATTTAATATCAAAGGAGCGATGGCATGGCTTTGTGAAGAAACAGAAATCAAATACCCAAATTCAACCAAATGTGCAAGAAAACTATTGCTACCGTTTCCATCTTCATTTTTAGCTGAATGTGGATTTAGTGCTGTAAATGATTTACTGGTAAAAAAAAGAAATCTGCTGGATATAACACAACATGGAGACTTGAGACTAAAGCTTACCAAATTGGAACCTAATATAAAATCTCTGTGCAGCAAGCATCAAGCGCAAGGATCACACTAAATTAAAATAATAAATTAATATAGAAAAATCTGTATTAAAATTATTTGGAATTTAAATTTCTGTTTTTCATTATATGTTTTGAAATTTTACTTACTGTGTTTTGTTAACAATTTCATAGTGATTTCTTCCTAGAACCTATCATTTATGTTTATTAAGTGAACAAATCAATTTTTTAATGTTAAAAATTATGTATGTTACATAGGGGGGGACATAAAAATTTTAGAAAGGTTAAGGTGGGGCATGGCACAAAAAAGGTTGGGAAACACTGCTATAGACAGTTTTTGAGGAATGCAATATTTGTATAAATGAAATATTTATAATATTTATGAGTACTCTTTATGGTAGAAAATGGAAAGTAAAGAAGAAAGTGTTCAGACTACAGACTTTGGCAACACATGTACTAAATCTGCCCTCAGTTACAGACCTGTGACTTCCATTCACCTCTGTGTACCATACATGACCCAACCTGGATGTGGAATTTATGAGCTATTGCTGTTAATCCATGGAAAATATTTTAGTGTGATGTGTTTCCATTTAAAGTTGATAAATTGTTGCAAAAAGAACAATGAGATTTATTAAGTATGGTGGTCCTAAGCCTTGCCAAATATTTTGTGGTTTTATGGGAACATAGTGAAGGTAATTATTGGTATTGTAGTAAGTGAGGGTCTCAGTGGTTGCAGCTGTTGAACACATGATCATTACTTGAAAGGTTATATAGCAATATTTTTTCATCTCTAGAGTACATTATGCTCTTGATTTGTCTATATAACACCGAACCATTAGTGGGAATTACACACAGAGAAAGGAGACTGAGGAACTATATTTCTTTTTTGCTGCCTAAGTGAAACTTCACTTGGTTGATATCTTTCCAGAGTTAAATTTTCCATATCACATAAACTCTGTATCAAATAATTCCATTTTGATAAGATGTATTTCTTTATAAAAACCAATCAAACATTTGAAATAAAATTTTTATTAGGTAGTATCTGGTTTTTACTACATATTCGTATATGTAAATAAACTTAATGTTCAACAACCAACTTTTAAACATCTGCTTTTCCTTAACAGTGCAAGTGAAAGAAAGCACTAAGCACTGTTCTTCAAAAACTTTAAGTCCAGTAGAGAGACAGGATATATTTACCTGGAATCATAGATATGTAGAGTTGTAAGGGACTTCAGAGATAATACAGTCATTGGACTCTATATTCAAACTTCAACAGAGAGTTAACATGAACAAGTGAAGTACCCAGACCAGCTGGGCACTATGTCATGTTAGGGAGTCCTACCCCTGGCTACCATGCAGAAATGTAGGTCTCTTTTCCAATCTGTTGATTTTTTTTCACTAAAGAGAGTTAGAATTCCAAGTTTTATAAAAATTTTCCAATTTTTAAACACTGCTAACTAATTTGAGTTTTACTAATGCCAAATGAAACACATCTTGGGGCTTATTTAACCTGTGGGCTGCCATTTTTCAATCTCTGGTCTAGACTAACTCTTCATTACAAAGATGTGGGAAATACTCTGTCCCAAGTATAGGATTGTTCTGCCTGACTCTCAATCCAAAGTTTTCATCATTTAAGTATAACTTTTTTCAACAAGAAAGCAATTAGATGACTCAAAAAGAAAAAAAATGTAATTATAAAGCAACACATTAAAAAGATTTTAGAGGGACCTGAAGATGGCAGCAAAGTAGGCGGACACACAGATGCCCAGCTCTCACCACCAAACTAGAATACAAATCAATTTAGAAAAAATCAGCATGAAAAACCAACTCTGGACTACAAGAACAGCTCTCAAAAACTAAGGAGCAAAGAAGGAGCCACAACAAACCTGGTAGGGAGCACCTGAGTCTCCCCTGCTTATAGAAATGAAGGGGGGGGTAAGGCTGAGAGCTCAGAGGGTATCTAACTCCAGGGAAAATAGCAGAAAATACTGCTCACAGTCTTGCCTGGTGACCAGGGAGTGAGGTGTGTTGAAAAGACCAGCTTATCTCGCAAGTGGAAAGGAAAGAGAGAGAGACAGACTGTGACAGGCTAAGGAATGCAGGAAATGACCTAAAAAAAGCTAACTTATTCATGCTGGAGGTGGCCATAGCTGGGGGAGGGACTGATCCTTCCCCACAAAACAGTACTGAATTGCTTCCGGATCAGAGATCTCCAGAAATCTCTCCAGCTCCAATCAGCGCAACAAGACATAGCTGAAAACAAGAAGTGGGGAGGGGCAGTAATTCAATTCTCCATGGAGAACACCTTCCCCTACTGAAGCTGAGAAAACAGCCTGCCCCCAGAGAGATTAGTTGGTGGAAGAGGCCTTCAGAGTCTCAGGTTACACCCCTATAATTTCTGAATACAGTTTCAAGAAAGTCCCCTGCTGAGATCAGTAAACAAGACCATCACCTGTTAAGAAAACAAACAAATCAAGACTTCAAAGCTGCCCAAATTTGAAAGTGGATTATAAATAATAGCTGATACCAACCCAAGAAGACCTAGAAATAACACAACTGAAAACTGGAGGCAGGAAACACCAAGCCTAGACTCAACCAGCTCTATAAGCAAAAAACCCAAACATAGACATAATGAGAAGACAAAAAAGTGCAATCCAAATGAAACCACAGGAGACTCCTTCAGGAGATGAACTGAGTGATATGGAAATAATCAAACTTCCAGATGCGGAGTTCAAAATAATGATTGTAAGGATGCTTAGGGATCTTAGAACAACAATGGATGGTCATTATGAACACCTAAATAAAGAAATAGCAAGTATAAAAAAGAAACAGTCGAAGATGACAAATACAATATCAGAAATAAAGACCACAATGGTAGGAATAAAAATAGGATAGATAGAGCTGAGGATCGAATCAGCGAGTTGGAGGACAACTGGAATGAAGGCATGAAAGCAGAGACGAAAAAAGAAAAGAGACTCAAAAAGTCTGAGGAAACTCTTAGAGAGCTCTGTGACAACATGAAGAGAAATAACATCTGCATCATAGGGGTTTCTGAAGAAGAAGAAAAAGAATAAGGGATAGGGACTTTGTTCAATCATATCAGGCTGAAAACTTCCCTAAATTAATGCAGGAGAAACTCTCACAAGTTCAAGAAGCAAAGAAGACTCCATTAAAGAGAAACCCAAAGAAACCTACACCAAGACACATCATAATTAAAATACCAAAGCTAAGAGATAAAGAGAAAATATTAAAAGCTACAAGAGAAAAAAAAAGCTATTACTTACAAAGGAGCCCCCATAAGGATGACATCCAACTTCTCAACAAAAACACTTGAGGCCAGAAAGGAATGTCAAGAAATATTCAAAGTAATGCAGAAAAAGAACCTACAACCAAGACTACGTTATCCAGCAAGGCTATCATTTAAAATCGAAGGAAAATAAAAAGCTTCACAGGCAAAAAACAACTCAAGGAATGCATTACAACCAAACCAATGCTGCAGGAAATGTTAAGGGGCCTGTTGTAAACAGATCAAAGTGGGAAAAAAGTATAGCAAAAAAGGAATACAGCTTTAAAGAATAAAATAGCAATAAACAACTACATGTCAATACTAACCTTAAATGTAAATGGATTAAATGATCCAATCAAAAGACATAGGGTAGCTCCATGGATAAGAAACAGGACCCATATATATGGTGTCTACAAGAGACACACCTTAGAACAAAAGATACACACAGATTGAAGGTAAAAGGATGAAAAAAAACATTTAATGCAAATGGAAATGAAAAAAAAGCCGGGGTAGCAATACTATTATCAGAAAAAGTGGACTTTAAAACAAAGGATATAGTAAGAGATAAAGAAGGCCACTATATAATGATAAAAGGAATAATCCAACAGGAAGATATAACTATTATAAATATCTATGCACCTAATATAGGAGCACCTATATATATAAAGCAGACTTTGATGGATTTAAAGGGCGAGATCAACAGCAATACTATAATGGAGGGGATTTCAATACCCCACTAACATCACTAGATAGATCCTCAAGAAAGAAAATTAACAAAGATACAGCAGACCTATTGGACACACTAGAGCAATTCGATTTAATAGATATCTTCAGAACCTTTCACCCTAAAGCAGCAGAATATACATTCTTTTCAAGTGCTCATGGTACATTCTCTAGGATAGACCACATGTTAGGGCACAAAAGCGGTCTCAACAAATTTAAGAAGATTGAAATCCTATCAAGCACTTCCTCCAATCACAATGGCATGAAACTAGAAATGAACCACAACAGAAAAGCTCAATAATTCTCAAACACATGGAAACTAAATAGCAGGTTGTTAAATAATGAATGGATTAAGAATGAGATCAAAGAAGAAATAAAAATTCCTAGAGACAAATGACAATGAGCATACAACAATTCAAAATGTATGGGACACAGCAAAAATAGTAGAGAGGGAAGTTCATAGCACTACACGCACACTTTAAGAAGCTAGAAAAAGCTCAAATAAACAACTTAACCCTGCATCTAAAAGAACTAGAAAAAGAACAGCAAGTGAAGCCCAAATGTAGTAAAAGGAAGGAAATAATAAAAATCAAAGCAGAAATAAATGACATAGAGGCTAAAGAAACAATACAGAGGATCAATGAAACTAGAAGCTGGTTCTTTGAAAAGGTAAACAAGATTGATGAACCTTTAACTAGACTCACCAAGAAAAAGAGAGAGAGGACTCAAATAAATAAAATTAGAAATGAGAGTGGAGAAATAACAACTGACACAACAGAAATACAAAATATTTTAAGAAAATACTATGAAGAACTGTATGCCAAAAAACTAGAGAACCTAGATGAAATGGACAAATTCCTTGAAACATATAATCTTCCAAAAATCAATCGGGAAGATTCAGAAAACCTAAACAGACCAATTACACCAAATGAGATCGAAACAGTTATCAAAAAACTCCCAATAAAGAAAAGCCCAGGCCTGATGGCTTCACAATTAAATTCTACAAAATATTTAAAGAAGAACTAACTCCTATCCTTCTCAAACTATTTCAAAAAATTCAAGAGGACGGAAGACTTCCAAGCTTCTTTTATGAGGCGAGCATAATTCTGATTTTAAAATCAGGCAAAGACAACACAAAGAAAGAAAATTATAGGCCAATATCTCCAATGAATTTAGATGCTAAAATCCTCAAGAAAATATTAGCAAACCAGATCCAAAAATATGTGGAAAAAATCATATAACATGATCAAGTGGGATTTATTCTGGGGAGGCAAGGCTGGTACAACATTCATAAACCAATCAATGTGATTCATCACATAAACAAAAAGAAAGAGAAAAACCACATGATAATTTCAATAGATGCAGAAAAAGCATTTGATAAAATCCAGCACCCACTCATGATCAAAACTCTCAGCAAAGTGAGAATACAGGGAACATACCTCAATATAATAAAAGCCATCCATGAGAAACCCACAGCCAATATCATACTCAATGGGCAAAAATTAAAAGCAATACCCTTAAGATCAGGAACAAGGCAGGGATGCCCCCTTTCACCACTCTTATTTAACATAGTCCTGGAAGTCCTAGCCACAGCAATCAGACAAGAAGAAGAAATAAAAGGCATTCAAGTTGGAAAAGAAGAAGTAAAACTATCATTATTTGCAGATGATATAATATTGTATATTGAAATCCCTAAAGTCTCAGTCAAAAAACAACTGGACCTGATAAATGAATTCAGCAAGGTCAGGATATAAAATTAATACTCAGAAATCAGAAGCATTTTCATACACCAACAATGAACTGTCAGAAAGAGAAATTAAGGAAACAATATCCTTCACTATTGCAACCAAAAAAATAAAGTACCTAGGAGTAAACCTAACCAAGAAGACTAAAGACTTGTACTCGGAAAATTACAAAGCATTGATAAGAGAAATCAAGGAAGATACAAACAAGTGGAAGCATATACCGTGCTCATGGTTAGGAAGAATAAACATCATTAAAATGTCTATATTACCCAAAGCAATCTATAAATTCAATGCAATACCAATTAAAATACCAATGACATACTTCAAAGATATAGATTACATATTCTAAAAATTTATATGGAACCAAAAAAGAACACGAATAGCTTCAGCAATCTTAAAAAAGAAGAATAAAGTGGGAGGTATCACACTTCCTGATATCAAGTTATACTACAAGGCCATTGTACTCAAAACAGCCTGGTACTGGCATAAGAACAGACATAATAGATCAATGGAACAAAACAGAGAACCCAGAAATAAACCCACAGCTTTATGGACAACTGATATTTGGCAAAAGAGCTAACAGCATACAGTGGAGTAAAGACAGCCTCTTTAACAAATGGTGTTGGGAAAATTGGACAGCTACTTGCAAAAAAATGTAACTAGACCACCAGCTCACACCACTCACAAAAATAAACTCAAAATGGATAAAAGACTTAAATGTAGGCCATGAAACCATAAGCATCTTAGAAGAAAACATAGGCAGTTACCTCTCTGACATCTCTCGCAGCAATATATTTGCTGATTTATCTCCATGGGGAAGTAAAATAAAAGACAGGATCAAGAAATGGAACTATATCAAACTAAAAAGCTTTTGCACAGCTAAAGACAATAAAAACAGAATAAAACAACAAACTACACAATGGGAGAACATATTTGACAATACATCTGATAAGGGGTTAAAAACCAAAATTTATGAAGAACTTGTAAATCTCAACACCAGGAAGACAAACAATCCAATCAAAAATGGGAAAAAGAAATGAATAGACACTTCTCCAAAGAGGACATACCGTTGGCCAATAGACATATGAAAAAATGCTCAACATCACTAATCATTAGAGAAAACAAATTAAATCCACAATGAGATATCACCTCACACTGGCCAGAATGGCACTCATGAGCAAAACAACACAGAATAAGTTCTGGTGAGAATGTGGAGAAAAGGGAACCCTCCTGCACTGCTGGTGGGAATACAAACTGGTGCAGCCAGTGTGGAAAACAGTATAGAGGTTCCTCAAAAAATTGAAAATCGAAATGCCTTTTGACCCAGCTATCTCACTTTTAGGAATATACCCCAAGAACACCATAGAATGGCTTCAAAAGGAGAAATGCACCCCCATGTTTGTGGCAGCATTGTTCACAATAGCAAATATCTGGAAACAGCCCAAATGTCCATCAGAGGACAAGTGGATTAAAAAGCTTTGGTGTATATATACTATGGAATACTACTCAGCCATAAGAAATGATGACATCGGATAATTTACAATAACATGGATGGATGGACCTTGATAACATTATACAGAGTGAAATAAGTAAATCAGAAAAAACTAAGAAATATATGAATCCATACATAAATGGGACATAAAAATGAGACTCAGAGACATGAACAAGAATGTGATGGCAACGAGGGTGTGGGGGTGGGGGTAGGGGGGATGGGGCGAGAAAGGAGAGAGGGGGTGGGGGAGGGGAGGGACACAAAGAAAACCAGATAGAAGATGACAGAAGACAATTTGATTTTGGGGGAGGGGTATACGGCACAATCAAATGTCAAAATAATCTGGAGATGTTTTCTCTCAACATATGTACCCTGATTTATCAATGTCACCGCATTAAATTTAATTAAAAAAAAGATTTTACGTCAGCCTAGCGTGCAGAGGACCCGGGTTCGATTCTGGCCAGGGCACACAGGAGAAGCGCCCATTTGCTTCTTCACCCCTTTGCCGCGCTTTCCTCTCTGTCTCTCTCCTCCCCTCCCGCAGCCGAGGCTCCATTGGAGCAAAGATGGCCCAGGCGCTGGGGATGGCTCTGTGGCCTCTGCCTCAGGTGCTAGAGTGGCTCTGGTCGCAACATGGCGACGCCCAGGATGGGCAGAGCATCGCCCCCTGGTGGGCAGAGCGTCGCCCCTGGTGGGCGTGCCGGGTGGATCCCGGTCGGGCGCATGCGGGAGTCTGTCTGACTGTCTCTCCCTGTTTCCAGCTTCAGAAAAATGAAAAAAAAAAAAAAAAAAAAAGATTTTAAGCACAAGATAACATTTATATGATGGAGGTAAACTCGGTGAGAAGAAGAAATAATAGACTGTTCGTGGCAGAAAGAATTTGAGAAGGCTTTTACAAGTGGCATTTTAGCTTTATCTTTAAGATACTTTTCACTGATAAAAATCAGTGAAAAGTAACAGTAAAGGGAATTTAGTATAGGGGAATAGAATAAAGAAAATATGTAACTAAGAATGTGCAAATAGACATGTAAAACAGCACAGAGAATAGCTTGGCAGGGGATAAAAATTATGCCACTATAATTCATTTAGCAATATTTTTTTGAGCTCTAAATGTCGTCTAGGCACACTCTTAGACCCTAGGTGTACAACCATGAACAAGAAAGTAAAAGTCTGGGTTATTATTTTTGGGGACTGTCCTCACCCCACTCCAGTATCACAAACAGATAATAAACAAGTGAAAAATAATACAAAATACCACAAATATAATGAAACTAAGAAGTACAACATCAGCAGCTGTGAATGCACATTAGACAGAATGATGAGGGAAGGTGTCTCTAAAGAGATAGCCTTTGCACTGAGGTCCAAGTGATGAGAAGAAGCCCATCTTGCAATGATCTAGGGAAACAGCTTTTTTTTTTCTTCTTCTTCTTCTGAAGCTGGAAATGGGGAGAGACAGTCAGACAGACTCCCGCATGCCCCCGATCGGGATCCACCCGGCACGCCCACCAGGGGCGACGCTCTGCCCACCAGGGGGCGATGCTCTGCCCCTCTGGGGCGTCGCTTTGCTGTGACCAGAGCCACTCTAGCGCCTGGGGCAGAGGCCAAGGAGCCATCCCCAGCACCCGGGCCATTATTGCTCCAATGGAGCCTTAGCTGCGGGAGGGGAAGAGAGAGACAGAGAGGAAGGAGGGGGTGGGGGTGGAGAAGCAAATGGGTGCTTCTCCTATGTGCCCTGGCTGGGAATTGAACCCGGGTCCCCCGCACGCCAGGCCAACGCTCTACCGCTGAGCCAACCGGCCAGGGCCTAGGGAACAGCTTTTAAGGCAGAAAGAAAAGCTACTGCAAAGGGCCTTGTGTGGGAGGAAGCAGAGCGAACTATGCCAGGGTGGTCAGTTAGAGAGTTCTAAGGACAAGCAGATACTCATTAGGCCTCAAAGAGGAGTCTGGAGTGAAATGTGGTTTCTCACAGAGAACTACATACTTCGATTATAAATGGAAAGTAGTACATTTGATAAGAAAGAAAAGTAGATAATGGAAGTTCTTGACTAGAAACTGATAAAGAGTCGTCAATTTGGGGGAGATGCAGTAGAGTCAGTGGGCAGAAAAACAATGCTGCAGATAGTGGGTGACAGCTCTGTCTGCTGAGTGCAGTGGCTCAGGGTGAGAGTCAGTTCTATCTGCTGAGTGTAGTGGCTCAGGGTCAGAAGTTCGAGATGAAGGCTGCTGGCAAGTCCAGGTGTAACAGAAGATTAGGGTTTGGTCAGGAGCAGTGGAAATGAAGAGGAGAAAGCAAGTATCACAAACACTAACAGGATGAATTTATGCATGTTACAACAACCAGAAGAGAACAGCTAGTGAGAAACTGTCAATTTCAAAGTTGGAGGCCGGCCTGACCTGTGGTGGCGCAGTGGGATAAAGCGTCGACCTGGAACACTGAGGTCGCCGGTTCGAAACCTTGGGCTTGCCTGGTCAAGGCACATATGGGAGTTGATGCTTCCTGCTCCTCCCCCTTCTCTCTCTCTCTCTCTGTCTCTCTCTCTCACTCCTCTCTCTCTAAAAAAAAAAAATCAATCAATAAAGTTGGAGGCCATTTTGGAAGTGGCCTTGGTGACTAAGATGAAGTTGATTCTATGAAAATTTTAACTTTTAACCTCATCAAGCAGTGCCACAGTAGATAGACCATTAGCTTTGGATGCTGAAGTCCTAGCTTCAAAACCCTGAGGTTTCCAGCTTGAGCATGGGTTCATCTAGCTTGAGCACAGGCTCACAAGCTTAAGTGTGGATTTTCCAGCTTGAGTGTGGGGTCACTGGCTTAAGCATGGGATCACAGCCATGACCCTATGGTTGCTGGCTTGAGCCCATTGTCTCTGGCTTGAGCAGGGGTCACTGGCTTGGCTGGGTCCCTCCCACTATGTCAAGGCACATATGAGAAGCAATCAATGAACAACTAAAGTGCTGCAACTATGAGCTGATGCTTCTCATCTCTCTCCTTTCCTGTCTGTCTGTCCCCCCACCCCTTTCCTTTGCTAAAAAGAAAAAGAAAAGAAAAGAAAAGAAAAGAAAATATTGACTTTTAGGGAATCATGAAACAAATATTACAAGAAATTAGAAATACAAAACTAGAGAGGTCTTCCGGGTAATAGTTCGGGGCAGGAGAGGTTTGGAACTTCTCTTTGTGTTAAAAGAAATTGAAGCTCACAGAGAAGCAAAACTTACAGAGGTAATGTAAAGAAGAGAAACAGGTAAAAAAAAAAAAACTAAACCCTGAGTGTATCTACAGCAAAATTGAGGGTACAGTGTAACTAGGTATCTGTTATGTTTTGTTTTTAATTTTTTTAACATTAAAAAAATTTTAATCTTTACTGATTTCAGCAAGAGAAAAAGGAAAAGAGATGGAGAGAGACAGGAACATATATCTGTTCTTCTATGTGTCCTGATCGGGGATCAAACCAGTAACTTCTGTACTGCAGGATGATGCTCTAACCCAGTGTTTTTCAACCAGTGTGCCGCGGCACACTAGTGTGCCATGAGACATTGTCAGGTGTGCCATAGGGAAATTAAACACGGGTCCCCAAACTATGGCCCACATGCCAGATCCAGCCTACGGAGGCTATTTATCTGGCCCACCGCCAGCTGCCTCCATCTGAACATAAACATTCCCCTCACAACCCCTCTAGCTATATCAGTGACAGGAAGAGTGGAGGCACAGGGAACACTTACTGATGAATCACCTTCTAGAATTCATCTTGACCACTAGCAATGAACCAATAGTAGGCTGCCTCTCATCCACATCCAGGAAGGTCCCCACTCGGGCTGCCGTGCATTTGTCATTGTGTGGCCGTGGCGAGTAGTTGAAGCTGCTACTCCTCCCCATGGTCCCAATTTCTAATCCTGGTCAGGACTGGAGGTAAATGTTGCCACCACTAGATGAAGCCTCAGCCTCAGCTGGTTATGTCTATCCTGATGGTGTATATAGATATTTGACCTTTTTCTTTTTAAAAGAGGCCCCCGCAGAGGGTGATATACAATGCATCACAATGTTATCTATATTGTATATGGCCTCCTGAAGGGTCATTTTCTTAAAGAGCTCAAATCTCTATATACACCATCAAAACAGAAAGAACCAAAGCCCCTGCACCCAGCTGACCATGGGATTTGAACCCACAACCTCAGGGAGAACTCTAGTATTTATCAGAATCCTTACCTAGAAAGCAAACTTCTCAATCTGACAGTAGAGATGCTCTGAGGACTTATGATGTTACACAAATACCCAACATTTTCTAAAATTGATTTTGTCCAGTATCTTTATAGAGAGAGTATTTGCCAAATTGATTTGAACCCACAACCTTGATGAAAGCTCCAGTATCTATTAGTGGGACTGTATATATGAGGGGATACATGGGACTGTATATATGAGGGGTTACATGGGACTGTATATATGAGGATATATGGGACTGTATATGAGGGGATGTTACATGGGACTGTATTTATAAGGAGATGTTACATGGGACTGTATATATGAGGGATGTTACACGGGACTGTATATATGAGGGATGTTACATTAGACTGTATATATGAGGGGGTTATCCTTTTTTATTTAACTTTTTTTTAATAAATGTAATTTATTTAAAGGAATTCTGCCAGGTATATTTCACTCTTGTGACAGTTTGGAATCTCAGCAAGATGAACAAGTGACAGTGATGGAGAAGTTTTAGAGGAGAGAAAATATAAATGCCTAACAGGGCCCTGGACAAAATTCTGACCCAGATGAAGGCCCTAGATGAAGACAAGATGGTGAGCTCGAGGCAATACAGTGAAAGCTATCTTTCATTTGGATTTACTTTCACTGGAGATGAGACAGCACTGACTCTGCTGTGCTTGGTGTGTGGTGAGAAACTATCCAATAGCACTATGGTGCCAAGTAAGCTTAAATGCCATCTCCAAACGAAACACCCTTCTGTTCAAAACAAGCTGATGGACTATTTTGTATGCTTATGTACAAACAATGAGAAATGGGCAACTTTTTTAAGAAAAACCACAAAGGTAAATGAGAGAGCCCTCAAAGCTAGCTACCTTGTTGCTGAACTCGTAGCTAAATCAAACAAGTCCCACACTGTGTCAGAAACATTAATACTGCCAGCTTGTAAAACCATTGTAAATGAGATGCTTGGCCCTACCATGGCCAAAGAGATAGCTAAAGTGCCTCTCTCAGATAACACAATTGCCAGACATATTGATGACATTTCTGCAGACATTGAAACTGTTGTTTTGGAAAAGGTGCGCATCAGTAAGAAATTTGCCTTGCAACTTGATGAGTCGACAGATATTAGTGGACATTGTCAGCTCTTGGCCAATGTGTGTTTTGTGGATGAAGAAGTCATTAGAGAAAACTTCCTATTTTGCAAGACACTGCCAGAAAAATCAACAGGAGAGGAAATAATTCCGGTCATGTTGGAATATCTTGATAAAAGCAGGCTTACATGGGAAAACTGCACAGGTGTCTGCACTGATGGAGCCACAGCCATGGTCGGGCACATCAAAGGCTTTGTAAGTAGGGTCAAAGAAAGAAATCCAGATGTTATTGTTACATACTGTTTTTTGCATCGTGAGGCCCTTGTTGCAAAGACCTTACCAGCAGATCTAGCTCCTGTGTTGGACGATGTTGTGAGCATATTGAACTTTGTGAAGACGTGACCTTTGAGATGTCGCTTATTTGCATCTTTGTGTAAAGAAATGGGAGCGGAACATAAAATCTTATTACTCCACATGGAGGTCCAGTGGCTGTCATGCAGCAAAGTGCTGGGCCATGTGTATGAGTTGTGAGAGGAACTTCAAGTATTTCTGACAAACGAGAGGTCCGATTACTCAAAGCTGCTTGCAAGTGATGAGTGGTGTGCAAAGGTGGCATACCTGGCTGATATATTTCATTATCTGAATGAACTGAACACATGGATGCAAGGCCAAAATGGAAACCTGCTTACAAGCACTGATAAAATGAACGGATTCTGTTTAAAGGTGCAGCTCTGGCAACCACATGTGCAGTGTGGCAACCTTGAGATGTTCCCACTCACCAAGAAACAGCATGATGGCAACACTGCTGCAATGTGTGAGGTGATTGGCAGACATTTGAAAACTCTTGAGAAGATGTAGTCATTTTATTTCACTTCAGCCTTCACAGAATGCCTTGACTTGGTTAGAAACCCATACAGCTCAGTATCCGTTGCTGGAAAGGACATGACTTTAAAGGAGCAAGAGGAACTCATTGAACTGAAACAAGATTGTGGTTTAAAGCTAAAGTTTGCTGATCTGACAGTTTTTGGTTATCTGTTGCCAAGGAGTTCCCCATTATGGCCAATAAAGCTATTTTGACATTGCTCCTGTTTTCAACCACATAGCTATGTGAGCTGAGCTTCTCAAGCTTGACTGCGATAAAAACTAAAAACAGAGAGAGACTAAGAACTGTTGAGGAAGAGCTTCGTGTGTGTCTTTCTACCATTCCTGCCAGGATATCCCTTCTGTGTTCATCGAAACAGGCCCAGGTTTCACACTAAGTGAGTATAAATACATTTAGAAACTATATTATTAACTATATGTATAATATGTACTGTGTTGGAGTGTCATTTTGTGTCATTTTGATAGGTGGTGTGCCCCAGGATTTTGTAAATGTAAAATATGTGCTGTGGCTCAAAAAAGGTTGAAAATCACTGCTCTAACCAACTAAGCTATCCAGCCAGGGCATGTGTTTTGTTTTTTAAATAGATCAATTTAATCAAGCAAAAACCACAAAGCTCTTTTGTCAACTTGAGTTTGGGTAAAAAACAGCTTGCTTAAAACAGGCAGCCACTCTATATCAATGTAAAAAACATTAATATGTTTTACTCTCAGAAACTATATCATTTGAAGCAAAATTTAAACAAACATAAAATTTAGACATCAAAATGAAGGGGGATTTTGTCCATATTTGCAGTCTCTCCCAACTCAAACTGATATGCCTCCTGACATTGAATGACAAAACAATGAAATTCAAGGACCTTCTGCCCACAGCTTTCAGGCATCTTTTGGTCAAGTCTGCTGCATGTACTCATGCTTAATCCATTCTGTTTCATGAACCTGAAGCACCAATTGTGTCCTCCTTTGATATCAGTAACTTCTTTTTCATCAGTAATTCTATTCTTCTTGCCTCATGCTGAACCATTTTTGTGGACACAAAAATTCCAATTTCCCATTGCTCTCCAATCCCTATTTTAATTCATTTTCTAAATCAAGCCATTTTGTTGACTTGCCTCTCATAGTCTTCTGCCATGGTACTTTCAGTAGGGTTTCTTCTTCCCATAGCCAGTCTCGGATTGATTTCTCAATTGAACGAGAACCAAACTTACATTCAGCAGCAAAATTTCCATTCATTTTTGCAAACTGGGTCACTTTCAGCTTGAATTCAGCACTGTACGAAAATCTTTTCTGAGCCATTTCTGGGCAGAATGTGGCAAAATGTAACCTACCATAATATACCAGTAACAAGTGCAAAAAAATAAGCGCAAAGACAATAAGCATGAAAAAGCAGGAAATACAGGTAAAAAAAATCTATAACCACTGTGTAAGATGCTCTCAGTTTTTAGACCCCAGATTTTTTGAAAAAGCGCGCATCTTATATAAGGGTAAAAATGGTACTTTTATAAAAGTTAGGCTCTGTGGTTCCATCTAATTGTATCTGAACTTTAATAGAAGAAAAGGCAAAAATAGAAGGGAAAAAAGGGAGGAATAAGGTGTCTGAAAATACCAGAAACCTCTGGACCAGGGGTCCCCAAACTATGGCCCGTGGGCCGTATGTGGCCTGTGACAGTCTTTTACCTGGCCCCGTCGCACTTACGGGGATTCAGCTGGTTCCCTGATTCAATTGTAAGTGCTCTGGCACTTACAATTGAAATAATGCGCCCGCCGCTATACAGGAACTCTCTTTCCTGTATTGCACTCCGCGCTCACTGTCCTACCTAGATGATCACATTGCGACGTTGTAGCGCGCAACACGCATATCTAGGCCTAACAGACTGAAGACCGAGGCGCCGGGTCCACAGCACGGCAGCGGCTGCCGCACTAGGTAAGTATATTTTTTATTTATTTTTTAATTGGATTTTAAAAATGGACCTACATTGTGGGCAGAGACCTGAACCTACATGGGAGGCAGAGAACTGGACCTACATGAGGGGCAGAGACCTAGATCTACATGGGGGGGCAGAGACCTGGACCTATATGGGGACAGAAGGCATGGACCTACATAGGGGGCAGAGGGCATGGGCCTACATGAGGGGCAGAGGGCATGGACCTACATGGGAGGCAGAGACCTGGATCTACATGGGAGGCAGAGGCCTGGACCTACATGAAGGGCAGAGAGCATGGGACCTATATGGAGGGGCAGAGAGTATATATATATATATATATATATATATATATATATATATATGTATTTAACTATTATCAATTTGGAATCCCTAGGAAACAATGACGTCAAGAAAGAAAAATTGACTCAGAGTGTAGGATATTCAAAGAACAGTGGACTTATGATTACTTTTTCATGCAGTACAAGGAAAGAGCTGTGTGTTTGATATGTCAGAATATAGTGTCTGTGTTCAAAGAGTATAATTTGCGTCGACACTATCAAACTCAACATAAAGATAAATATAATTTTTGGTTGGAGATGTGAGAAAAGATAAAATATTAAAACTGAAAAATTCATTGTCAACTCAGCAAAATACTTTTGTAAAGCAGAAGCAGCTAAACATTTCATCACTGTGAGCAAGTTTTCAAGTTGCCAAGCTAATAGCATGCGCTGGCAGACCATTCGTGGAGGGAGAATTTGTTAAAGAGTGACTTCTTTCTGTTGCCAAAGAGATGTGTCCAGAAAAGGCAGACTTATTTAGTACAGTTAGTCTTTCAGGATCTACAATAACACGAAGGATTGAAGAAATGGGGAACAATTTGCATCAGCATTTGCAAAACTCTGCGAGAAAACTTTCTTATTTTTCCTTGGCACTTGACGAGAGCAATGATGTTCGTGATTCTGCACAACTTCTAATTTTTATTCGTGGGATGAATGACAATTTCGAAGTCACAGAAGAGCTTGCTGCACTGAAAAGCATCAAAGGAACAACTATGGGAGAGGATATCTATGAAAAGGTTTCCCAAACTGTGAAGGATTTGGAGCTGGACTGGGCTAAACTATCCAGTGTGACAACTGATGGTGCACTTAGTATGGTGGGGCCTAAGAAAGGAGTAATTGCTCACATTAACCTAGAGATGGACAAACTTAACCATTCTCATCCAATAGCCATACACTGCCTCATCCACCAACAAGCGTTATGTAGTAAATCACTGAAGTGGGACTCTTATGAAAATTGTGGTATGTTGTGTTAACTTCATTAGAACTAATGCACTAAACCACAGGCAATTTCAGGAATTTCTGTCTGAGCTAAATGTGGCCTATGAAGATGTTCTGTACTACACCAAAGTCCGTTGGCTGAGTCGAGGGAGAGTTTTGAGACATTTCTATGACTTACTTCCACAGATTACAGCTTTTATGCTTTCAAAAAACAAAGAAGTATCAGAGCTCAATGATGCAGAATGGAAATGGCACCTCGCCTTTCTGACAGATGTAACAGAGCTACTCAACAGTTTCAATGTGCAACTTCAAGGAAAAGGGAAGCTCATCTGTGATATGCAATCACATGTAAAAGCATTTGAAGTAAAATTAGGCCTCCTTATTAAACAAGTGAAGGAGGAAAATTTCTGCCATCTCCCCTTAACTCAAAATCTGTTAGCGGAAAAACCCTTGATTGCATTCCCAAAAGAAGTATGTGTGGATTCACCAGAAAAGTTGCAAAAGGAGTTCCAATTTAGATTTAAAGAGCTTCATCTCCATGAACAGGACATTCAGCTTTTCCGTAACCCATTTTCTATTGACATTGAAAATGTGGATTCAATTTACCAAATGGAACTGGCTGAACTGCAGAATTGTGATTCTCTGAAAGATGCATTCAAGTCAAACAACTTGCCTAATTTCTATGCCTCTCTCTCTCATCAGAGACATATCCTAATATCAGGAACCATGCTCTTAAAATGTCAACAATTTTTGGCAGCACTTATGTCTGTGAACAGACATTTTCTAGGATGAAAAATTTAAAATGTCCAACCTGATCTAGACTAACCGATGAACACTTGCATCATTTGTTGTGGCTAGCAGTGACAAATATGGAACCGGACATTGACTATCTGATTAGCCAAAAGCAAGCCCATAGTTCCCATTGAAATGTTGGTAAGTTTGTTGATTAAAATTTACTTGTTCTTTATTTTAAATATTGTATTTGTTCCTGTTTTGTTTTTTTTATTTTAAAATAAAATTTGTGCGGTGTGCATAGAGATTTTCATAGTTTTTTTAGTCCGGCCCTCCAACGGTCTGAGGGCCAGTGAACTGGCCTCCTGTGTAAAAAGTTTGGGGACCCCTGCTCTGGACTATGTCCTCTAGTCATGCTATTGTATATTAAGTGTACTGATCTTTGTGATTTGGTAGAAGTTTATCAGCTTTTAAAAAATGTGATGTTAAGGTATATGTTTAACATTTTATTTTGATATATTGCCTTTATTAACCTTTCATGTTTAATCCCATTCAGTTATATCATATGAGATTGCATTCTATCATGAGGACATATCTTCCATTGATACATGCTGGAAACTAACAAAGATGATCTAGAAGAAGCAGTCTTCTGCATGATTCTGATACACATAAATTTCAGTTAGCACATTTTAATTACACATCACCAGTCCCCCAATAACACAGTTCAAATTTTAGTTACCATGCTATATGGCATATTAACTGTAATTATATAAAGTGCAAATTTGCTCCTAGCACTTCAGTACACTAATCACTAAGTAAATAACAGATGTGTATTATGAGCCATGACTAATCATGTCACTTCCTTCTGAGCCTGTATGGTCACTTCCCACCTGTGTTTCAGTTCACCCAACATTAGCAAGTTGTAATTGCATTGCCTCCCTGTCTTCCAGTGATAAACCTCACCACATTTTACAGAAATGGTTGACTGACAAAGATGAAAGTTCAGTGAAGATCAAAGCAACAAAACAGAGATGATGCTGGAAGTGAAACTTGAGTCCAGTGTAAATGGGGTTACAGAAGAAACAGCTGACCAAGGAATGTTGACATGACTGCAGTGTGAACCCCTCCAGATAAGCAGCCAAGGTCATTTAGTGAAGGGTTACTTAGCAACATTAATGAGGAAAGTAGTTGTGATGATAACGGTGATGGTCCTGACTAGGTGGTGGTGTAGTGGATAGAGTGTCAGACCAGGACACGGAGGACCCAGGTTCAAAACCCCAAGGTTGCCAGCTTGAGTGGGGGCTCACTAGCTTGAGTATGGGATCCCTGGTATGAGCATGGGATTATATACATGACCCCTGGGTCGCTGGCATGAGCCCATGGTTGCTGGTTTGAGCAAGGGATCACTCACTCTGCTGTAGAGCCCCTCCCATTCCCCCCTCCCAGTCAAGGCACATACGTGAAAGCAATCAATGAACAACTAAGGAAACTAAGGAGCTACAACAAAGGATCGATGCTTCTCATCTCTCTCCCTTCCTGCCTGCCTGTCCCTATCTGTCCCTCTCTCTGTCTCTGTCTGTCACACAAAAAGAATGACAATAACTCAGATGAAGTGACTCCAGAAAAAATTTTACATTAAAGAAACTCTTGGAGGTCCTGGCCGATTGGCTCAGTGGTAGAGTGTCGGCCTGGCATGCGGGGGACCCAGGTTCGATTCCCGGCCAGGGCACACAGGAGAGGCGCCCATTTGCTTCTCCACCCCCACTCCTTCCTCTCTGTCTCTCTCTTCCCCTCCCGCAGCCAAGGCTCCATTGGAGCAAAGATGGCCCAGGCTCTGGGGATGGCTCCTTGGCCTCTGCCCCAGGCGCTAGAGTGGCTCTGTGACTCTAGTTGCGGCAGAGCATCGCCCTCTGGTGGGCAGAGCATCGCCCCTGGTGGGCGTGCTAGGTGGATCCCGGTCAGGCGCATGTGGGAGTCTGTCTGTCTCTCCCCATTCCCAGCTTCAGAAAAAAATACAAAAAAAAAAAAAAAAAAAAAGAAGAAGAAGAAAAAAAAGAAACTCTTGGAGATATTTCATGACATTGAACTTGCAAAAGGTAAAATGTTGGAAGCTGACCAGACTTAGAAGGGAATATAAGAGTTTGTCAAAGTGTAGAAAAGGTACATAGCATGTTATATAATGAGAAGAAGGTAAGTACTGTTGAAACTACTCTTGATATATTTCTACAAGGAAGTAAAATGCTTTTATCCTTAATATTTCTAGTGTTCTAAATTGTAGTTCATTCAAGGTTAGTTTTTTCTATTTTTTCATTCCCCTATATATCTATAACTGGCCTTAAAGAGTTTTTAATGTTGACATTAAGCTTTCTAAAGGCCATGAAATAATTTTCTATTGATTATTAAGATCACTTTGCATGGATAGCTTCAGCTTGAATAGTCATTTTTACTGTCCCACACTGCCATGAAAAGTGAGGGATGCCTGTATTTAATTATATTGTGCAAATGAGCACTTAAACATATTTTGTCTTCATTTTGTGTATTGTGACTCCTCAACCAATTTTAAACTGTGTGATTGCAGAAGTAAGGCAAATCCTTTATCCCTTCCATGTTGTTTACTTCACCTACTATAGCATCAAATATTTGGTAAATGCTTAAATAGTATTTATTGGTTTACTAATTTGTTATTCTAATGTTGAATGATAGGGCTTTTATAAATTCAGAAGTCATACTAACAAATATTATTCTTTTCATTGGAGTGTAAGCTATACCCATTTTATTTTCCACTGTTAGGGCAACAACATATGGCTCTCAGGTTGTACACTGGCCTTTTGGATAATAATGCATAAGGTGGCCTGTAAATTTGCATAACCTATATAATCAACAGCCCTGATGCCCACTCCTAGTATCTAGAACATGATGTTTATTAAATAAATTTAATCAATAATAATGACTAGGACTGTGTACTGCACATTACTTTGTGCCAGATGTCTTGCATACATTGTCTTATTTTTCCCTTAGAACAATCCTATGGCTCCTGATTTACAGATAAGTAAAGCTTGGCTCAGAGAGATTAAGTTACTTATCCATCAAAGGTATGCTAGAGCTGGAATCTGAATATAGCATTGTTTGATTCTAATGTGCTTCAGCCACTACACTGATAATAAACTGACATCAGTAACATCACATGATGTGTAAATGGATTAGAGAGAAAGATGATACAATTAAAAAATCTCTTTAAATTTATTTCCTTTCTATCACCAGCTTATTTTGACAAGGAGAATACTTCTTATTAAGTTTATTGTTTCATAACCTTCCATTTATAATTTCCCTTATGATATTATTTTTTAAATCAATTTTTAAACAAGAATCAAAAAATGTATTTCCTATAATATTAGCTTAAAGCAGAAATGGCCAAAAATGATATGATGATTTAGAACAGTATCTATATTTATAAGCCACATTATGAAGCTCTCTTGGTATATAAAAGAATATGTGTGCACATGTGTATAACTCCTCTTATATTTAAAAAGTTTATGTTTCAAAAAATCTTTTGGTTTTCTGCTTTGGCATTTCTCTACAGTGCACAAACACTTGAAGGTGCATCTTGGCTAATGAACTACTGATTGCAGGGGAAGAAGTCTCACAGTATCCACACAATCAGATCAACCACAGCAGGCTTTGCATGGGAAGGATCACGTACCACATGAAACCTGAAGAGGCTATCATGGGCCATTAGAAGTGGTGATGTAACTGTGCAAACCCACTATTGTTGGAGGGCTGTTATCACTGTCTACTTGGGAACTTCCTGCTTTAAACCTGTTTTCTTTCTCTTTGTATATAATAAAATATTCTTTTGACTAGTCTTCTCCCCACCGACTACATGTATTATGTATGCTATTTGGTGGAAAGAGTTAGTTTGAATTCACTGTTGAAGAGAACATGGCTCACTACCTAATACCTGTCTCCTTTCTGTCTCTCTCTGGTGCTCTCTGTTCTCTCTGTGTCTTGCTCTTGCTCACTGGCACTCCATTCCTTTACTCTCCCTAAATTTCTGTGCTAACACTGCTTTCTAAAATCAGGCTTTGACTCTTTGTTATTGGTTTTACTTTTAGACTTCTTGCTGTGTGCTTTTCACAGTGCCCTTTTCTGGTAGTTCATTTTGTCATTCTACAAATCTTTACAGTCATCTTCCTTTCTCTTTAAACTAGGAGGTCTATTATCTTTAATTGCACTTAGTAAATAAGTGCTCAGCTAAGTAGATACCTTGGCCTGTGTTCGTGACCTGAAACAAACAATTCTATCACTAGTGGCCAGTTAGTGGGGCTCTTCTGTTGGCATTCCCTCTTGCAGATATCTCAGTCTCTTTGGGGGCTTAAACTACATCACCTCTGAACAGATTCAGTTGTTCAACAATATTTATTGAGTGCTCACTATGTGCTAGGCCTATAGATATGTGATGAACAGGAGAAATAATCTTCTTACTTCACTGAGCTTATATTTTAAAGGGAAGACATTAAACAAAATAGCAAATAAAGGAATAAGCAATATAAATTTTGACAGATAAGTGTTATTATAGAGAAGAAAAAACTTTTCCTTTATGCTCTTATGTTGTGTAGCTGAGGCTGGGGCTTGCAAATTAAGCTAAAATAGGACAGATAAACAGAAGAAAAAGCGTACACATTTTATTCAATGTTCATATTTTTTCCACGGCATGAGGGTGGGAGATTCATAGGAAAGAAGTTAAAATCCCAAAGAAGCAGTGAGCCTCAGGGGCTTACATAGCATTTTAGTGGAAGGAGACAAGTTGTATAAAAGAACTGGAGAAAGGAAAGGTGTATGGGCTTCTGGGGGTTGTACAATGAGAGACTGAGTCTACAAAATATACAGTGGATAGTAATAGAAGATAATGGTTATTTTAATAGATTTGTTTGTGTAGACTAATCTTGGCATCAACTCTTCATCACCCGTGATAAAACTATTTGCTTTTTCCTGGTACTAGGAGGGCATCTTTCTCATGGGAAATTTGTACCCTGCTTTTAGGCAGAAAGTGAAAAGGGAAGAAAGCCCTTCCTGCATCTGCAGTTTTTCAACTGCCTTTAGCTCAAAATCAGTATTCCAGAGTAACATATCTGGAGGTGTATGTTCAGATCCCCTCTATGCAAACAATGAATGGGTACTGTGAGGGGTGGGCATGCAGTTCTCTGCCTGAGAACTGGGAAGTTCACAGGCAGAAGGAAGATCATTGCCCTGTGGTAGCACTGCACCTGTTGTGTTGAAGGACAAAGAGGAGGCCAGGGGGGCAGTGGAAGGGTCAATCACATGTGAGCAAGGAGGAGGGAGTCAGGGCAGTCAGGGATTGGATCCTGTGAAGCCTTTGTGGGTCTAGGGAAGGAAGTTGGATTTTGTTTCAAATGTAATGGGGACCCACTGGAAGACTTAAACAGAGGAGTGACATAAGCAGGTGTATTTTTAAAAGCTGACTCATAAAATGTGTGGAAAATATTTTAGGAGGCTGGAGGGTAAATACAGGATATGCAGTTGGGAGATGGGTATAACAGTTAGTCCAGGAGAGAAATGATGATGGCTTTGACTAAGTGGTAGTGGTGGAGACAGAAAGAAGTGTATAGATTTAGGATACTTTTTGGAAGTAGAGCTACCAGGACTTGCTGGTAAAGGAGGTGATTTAGAGAAAGGGGAAAGGAAGGAATAAAAAATGGCTCTGAAAATGTTGGCTTGCCCACTACAGTGTGTTTCCTGAGGCAAGGAGGAACAGAGGAGGAGCAGGCAGAGGAGCAGAGGACGAGCAGAGGAGGAGCAGAGGACGAGCAGAGGAGGATCAGGTGGAGGAGCAGAGGAGCAGCAGAGGAGCAGAGGAGGATCAGGCAGAGGACAGAGGAGGAGCAGAGGAGGAGCAGGCGGAGGAGCAGTGGAGGAGCAGAGGAGGATCAGGTGGAGGAGCAGAGGAGGAGAAGGAATGAGGAGTTCTGTATGTATGTGTGGGGCAGCTGTGTTAGGCTTGCTCATGGGTTTACCAGCTGCAAGCCCTTTGCTTGATTAGTGTGTGAGCATGTGGCAGAGGCACGTGTGTGTGGCCTATATAAGACTGTGGGCACTTGTGCTCAGAGAGGTGGTGGATTGTGGATGGCGGATTGCCTGTTCACCACTATGAGGGGCCATTTGCTGTTTGTTTGCCTGAGAGGCAATTTCCCCTGCCTGTGTACTTGTCCTCCATTGTGAGACTTTATTAAATGGAATGGCCTTAAAGCTTTCTGGTTCCAAAGTTTTTCTACCATCTACCCGAATCCAATGTGAACCTGCCTGACCTCGACCACCAGCATTTCATCTGACGTAGTGGGCTGGGCTCAGAGCAGAGTGGTATGGAGCCGCTGATGCCCTTGAGGGATGGGATAGAGGAGTGGCTGTTCCAATGGCTCTCCTGGTAGGGACCGTGGCCTGGGTGTTTTTTACAATCCTGTGAGAAGGAACTAAGAGCTCCATGTGAGAAGCTGAGTGAGGTCAAAAGCTCTAAAATGAGCTACATACTGAGCGCCAGCAATGGTGTGAACTGGAATGAGTGCTGGAGAAGGAGGCTGACTGGGTCTGAGAGTTGCAGTTTGTCCTGGAGGTTGAATGTTGGCAGCGGCAGTTGTTGGAGGAACAACTGGCAGGTTTAGGAGCTAGAGAGTTAGCTTCAGGCTAAGAGCCAACTTCAGGCCAAGAGCCAGCAGCCACAGGAGCCAAAGCAAGTGCAGAAGATGGACCTGAATTCCTGCCAGCAGAGTGGCTCTGAATCAGCAGGAGCAGGTTTTTCTGACTTCCCCTCTTCTGAGGGGGAGGCTCAGGCTGCAACTGCCATCCACTGACTCAGAGCCCAGCCAGTGGTCGCCAAGAAGGTAAAGATCCAGCAGCCAAGAGCCTCTCAGGGGTAGCCAGAGCCTCCTCCCAGGTAGTGGAGCTCTCTGTGGTCTGGCCCTACACCCAGGCAGAGCTGATGGAGTTGTGGGTGAAATTCAGGCTGAAACCCACTGTGTGCATGGCAGCCTACTTGCACTGGTACCGCTGAGTGCATGGTATAGGCTGCAGGGCATGGGGGTGGATGGCATCATGCTCTCCGAAGCAGAGGTGGACAGGTTGGGCACTGTTGCCATGTGCTCCTCCTTGGGGCAGTGTCTTCAGAGCTGCCATGATGGCAGGGATGGGGAGGAGGCCTGAGGCCCCATGTGACCCTAGTTGCCTGTAATGGACCTTTACCTTGGTGATTTGCACAGACAGCTGGGCTGTCTATTGTGAACTGACTCTTGGACTGTGACCAGAGGTAGGGGGGCACCAGTTCCTGTCTTGGATGGACATGCCGCCTTTGGACAGTATGAGAGATCCTGATGGGGGAGCAGCTCTGGTGGATGCCCTTCTGCACCAGGAAGCTGCTCTCACCCAGCTGCAGAGATGCAGCATGGACACTTACTGGTTTCAATATACGTGGGCCTGGACTATATAGGCCCCCCACCTAAGATGAGTGGCCTTGTTGGCACCGTGGGGCAGGGAGTTGGAGGTGGGCCTCCAGTTAACTCCCTGGGCTGCATTCTCAGGGAGACATTGTGAAGGGCACCTTTGTAGTTGTCATTTTTGGGATGTATGTCATGTACCTATTGTGAGGTGAGTAACCCTAAAGGGGTAGAATGTGGGGCAGCCATGTTAGGCTTGCTCGCGGGTTTACCCACCACAAGCATTTTGCCTGATTAGTGCGCACAAGAGAGATGGCGGATTGTAGATGGCGATTGCCTGTCTGCCACTGTGAGGGGCCATTTTTGCTGGCTGTTTGCCTGAGAGGTGTTTTCCCTGCCTGCGTGCTTGTCCTCCATTGTGAGACTTTATTAAATGGAATGGCCCAATTGTTTCTGGCTCTACAGTTTCTCTGTCGTCTGCCGAATCCAGTGTGGACCTGCCTGGCCTTGGCCACCAGCATTACAGTAAGTGTTCACTGTGAGATGCCTGTTAGATAGTCCCAAGGAGAGGTATAGAACTTGGGGTTCAGAGGAAGTCAGCATCTTTTGCCTCTAGGTTTGGAGAAAAGTTTAAAGAGCAAACACATCTATCTTTAGATTAGAATTATATCTCCATTTACTCATGCTTGGATTAACTACTTCATTTTGGAAAGCAAATCACTGGTGACAGCAGGTTGATATGAGAGGACACATTTGACATTTGCTGTCAAACAGCATAGATGCTACTTTTTGGAGCAGAATTCCCAGAGGCTCCTTCCCAGAATGTTACAATTTCCCAGCAGACTCTGAAGTTATATGGACTGGGTTTAAATGGCAACTTCATCACCTGCTAACTTCGCTATTATGGTAAGTTATCTAAATCTCTACATCACTGTTTTCTTCTGTGTCAAATGAAGATAATATCGGCCTTGCAAGGTTGATTTTATCAGCAGCCTCTTTTGGCATATGTGGACATTATGTTATGGAAGACATGAGAGCGGTAAAGGTTATATTTGTCTATGACTCCCAGAGCTGGCCCAGACCTGAGCTGGGTTAGCCTACCAGGCACTGGCTAAGGTGTGCAACATAGCCTTCCCATGGCTCCTCCACCCTGAGATGTGCTATGAAAATAGGGAGGCCGTGTTGGCATTCTGGAGAGGATGATCATTCCAAAAGCTAAGGGTGTGCAGTTGCTCTGAGCGTTAGCATGGGGCTAGCAAGACTTGTGTTAAGAAAGACAATGTCCCAAATGTGGTGGTTATCAAATTTAAATGTACATCAAAGTTCCCTGGAGAGCTTATTAGAACATAGATTGATAGGCCCCACTCCTAGAATTTTAAATTCAGTAGGTGTTAGATGAGGCCCCAGAATTTGCCTCTAACAAGTTTCCAGGTGCTGCTGATGCTCGTAGGTTCACACTTTAAAGGAACCCCTGTCCTCCCACATTACAGAGTCCTTGACAATATGGGTGACTGGGATGTCATATTCTGTACCTGGTACAAGCAGGAGTTATCTACGTCAGTAACAATGTTAACAATGAATAAAACATCTGCAACCTGTGGGGAAAACGGTCTCTGAATATACTTCTCTCAGCTGCAGAGATAAAGTAACAACCCTGGCTTTTTGAAATTTGAATCGCAGAAGAAATGAAGGTTACAGAAAAGGAGCAAAGTACCTTAAAAAGGACCTCCCTCTGAGCTATATAAGGAACCAGGGCCTGGTCTTCACCTATGGGACCCCTGCGTCCTCATTAGATTGCATGTAACCATAGATGCCAGGCCCAGGCAGCATCTGGATCTGAACTACCACACTCCTATGCACTCTCTAATATGACACCCTTCCTCGTGGAGACTGAGATTGCATGGAATACCTTAAGAAGTGCATCTGGGGCTTTCAGTTCTCTGGCAGGCAGTCACAGCTGGCCCAGAGGAAAGAAAAGCTTGGAGTTTCTATTAGTCTAAGCCCTAAAAGATGATTTCATTTGTACTCCATATACAACAAGAATAAGAGACTTTTGTTCTTTAATGCATTCTGAGACTGTGAAGCTGCTGGAAGAGCTAGTAAGAAGACACATATGGCTATGTGACCCTTTTTGCCAGTTTCCTGAAGAAGTCATTGTGTAGGATTGCTTGCTGTGGCTCCTGTGATTCTAGACCTTCCTGTCAGAGCCTGTATTGTTCTCTCCAGAGGTTTTCTTCGTGACAGGCTGGCACATAAATCTCCTTTCTCTGTGCCACAAGCTCCTTGATATTTTTCCCCTCTCAAGCATCCCTGCTACTGCTTTCTCTCTGCTTTCTGGAATTCATAGCTTTATCAGTCAGATCAAATTATGCTGCAATAACAGATCATCATAATATTTTTGTAGTTTACATGGGAAGTTGTTTTCTGATTTTTGTTCAGTTTCTCATTTGTATTAATAGCAGGTCAACTTCAGTTCTGTTCCATATCATCTCCATTTTGGGATTTAGGCTAAAAAAGCAAGCTCTACCTATGACACATTGGTCACCTTATAGCAGAGAGAAAATCAATGGAAGAACCATGCAATGGCTTTTAAAGCTTCTACTAGAAATGTCAAATGTCCCTGCAACTCACATTTTATTAGTCAAAGCAAGTCAGAAAGCCAAATCTAATAATATTGGTGCTGGGAAGTACAATCTTCTCTTAGTATACTCCCTCCTACAATCTACTTCTCCCATTGGGAGGGGCTGGTAGGGAGGAGCTGGACTTGAATATGTTTTTGCAAACTGATACAAATTGAATTCTAACTTTACGCATCTAGGAAATCCAAGTAAGTAGAGACTGCTCCTTTTGCAGCTTCCCTGTTTTCACTGCCCATTGTACTTCTTTTCTTACTGTCACTTCAGCCCTAATAGCTTCTTAGGACTCTACAAATTATCTTAAGCCACCTTTGGTTGAGAGATTGAGAAAAGCAGAGAGAAGTGAAACAAGGAGAAAAGAAAAGAAAGTACTTTATTTAAGAAATATAAACCAGCATATTGAGAGTAATGGAGTAGGAAGCGATACCGATAAATCTCCCCCAAACCTCAACAAGATCTTCAACCAGAAACAGAAAAACCTATCCTTGGAGCCTCCAGATGTTTTGCAATACACCCAAAGGTATGATTGAGCAAAAAATTGGCTAAATATATAACCAAACCCCGAAGGAAATAGGGAGTAAGAAATGCTCCGCCTTCCTCACTAACCTAAACAGGGCGATTTTCACTGGAAACTGAGAATATAGAAACTAAGGCGGGCAAAGGGGGTGAATAGATCCAGGCCGTGGCACAAACGGCTGAACCAGGCTGTGGCACAGAGATCCAAGCCAAGGAAAACCTGTTCCTGTGACAACCTGGGCAATACAGCTAACACTCGTGCCAAACACAGACAAAGAAAGACAAGCGGGGCAGCCATTTTACCTGATCCCCTGGTAGGCGCATAGTGGGAGAGAGATTCCTTCCAAAGCCCCTGGAGGGTGCGCCCGTGTTACTCCACAGAGAGGCAGAGTCAGAGGCCTTTGTGTGGGCCGAAAGCCTCCGGGCTGCCCCAGCACCCAGGGAGAGCCGCACACGGGGAGGAAGCAAGAGCTAATTCCAACACTGGAACTTTTCAGTGCAGGCGGGAGGTTTCACTCAGAGGGCGAGACTCCGACCTCACATCCTGGTCTGCGCGCACGGAGAGTGGGAAGGAGACTCCTCCCAGCACCTCTGGAGTGGGAGCCCGTGTTGTCCCATGGAGGGGCAGAGTTGGGGGCCTTTGTGTGGGCCGAGGGCGGAGTCACGGGCTGCCCCAACGCCTTGAAAGAGCGGCACACGGAGACGAGCGAGAGCCAATTCCAACATTGGAGCTTTTCAGGGTGGGCGGGGGGTTTCACTCAGAGGGCGAGACTTCCGGTCTAACATCCTGGTCTGCGCGCGCAGACCCGCCCGTGTTACCGGACAGAGTGACAGAGCCAGAGGTCTTTGAGTAGGTGAAAGCCCCTCTGATTATGCTAGCAGCTCTGACTGACTGAGCCTTACCCAGAGCCCTGTGCTGAGTGGAAATAAGAGTGGGGAGTTGCCCGCTCTTTGAGCCTCTTACTATCTAGGCAGAGGCAGCAGCAACCCCATAGCTGGATTCTCAGGCTGCTGGTTGAGGAAGGAAAGACTAGGAGAGAGACTCCTGGAACACGGACTCTCTCACTGTCGGAGCCTATAAACGCTAATGAGCCTCGACTGCCAATGAGACTGAAGCACAATACATGACATTGCCATAGAGACATATGAACTGCAAACCTCTACCTGAGCGTGCCAAAGGGGCAGAACCCGGGGTACAAAGTCGCCGACCAGGAAGAGGGAGAGAAAAGAAAAAGCAAGAAGATAACCTCTCAAAATCAGAATAATCCGCAGACTTTATAACCTATCCCATTTTATTATATTTGTTCGTTTGTTTCTCTCATCTTCATCCTTGATTTTTTTTTCTTTTTTCTTTTTTTTTTCCTCCTCCAATTTGGTGTTTAACTCCCTACCAGTCTTACTCTCTCCTCTCCTTGAACTACACTACCCATAAGTGTTACATATCCCATTATCTTTTCTTTCCTCTTCCTTTCTCTCTATGAGGGTTGCACTCCAAAACCCTTAACTCTCTCTCTCTCTCTCTCTCTCCTCTTTTTTCTTTTTTCTTCTTTTAGTGGTTCCCTCTTTTTTCTCTCTCTCTCTCTTCTTTTCTCCCTCTATATTAGTTTCTTCCTTTTTCCTTTACATCTCCTCTTATTCAAACTTCAATAACAAATTATTTTATCTGGGACTCAAACTTATGTTTGTGGCATTATGGGGGATTTTTACTTCACCTTTTTAACTCACTAGCAGTGCTCCCATCCCTGGCTCTCAATTTTATCAAGCTCTTGTTCCACTAAATACAATAGTAATTTTTTAATTTGTCCCCCAATTTTCCTGTTTCCCTCTTACTCCTCTCAGCATAACTCTTAGTCAACCAACACCTAAACGCAAATCATTTTATTCTTGATCCAAATATTTTCATTATTTGCTTTTTGTGGGTCCATAGCCCCACCCCTTTTTTTATTTATTTCTTTTTTCTTGCCCCTGTATTACTTTTCCCCAATTCAGGCCCTCCATTACAGGCATTGTTTGTTCTATTAAATACAATATAATTCACAGTTCACCACAAGATTTTCTCAAAAAAGAGGGGAGAGGAGAGGAGAGGAAAAAAGGAGGGGGGGAATAATTTCCTTTTTTTAATTTTTATTTTATTTTATTTTTCTTTATTTCATTATTAATTTTTTTAAAAAAAAACTTTTTTCAATTTTTTATTTTAACTTTTTATTTTTTATTAAATCTCATTAATACTATCAACAAAACCACACTCAGATGCCATTAAGGAAGAGAAAATCGAATATCATGGATACAAAAGAAAGAGAGGTAACACAGATAGAAGAGGAAAAATCTATGGAGAAAAAATTTAATATATTAAAAAACTTGGAGTTAAATGACAGAGAATTCAAGATAGAAATCTTAAAAATACTCAGAGAGATACAAGAAAACACAGAAAGGCAATTTAGGGAGCTCAGAAAACAACTCAATGAACACAAAGAATATATGTCCAAGGAAATTGAAACTATAAAAACAAATCAAACAGAGATGAAAAACTCAATTCACGAACTGAAAAACGAGGTAACAAGCTTGGCTAATAGAACAGGCCAGATAGAAGAGAGGATTAGTGAAATAGAAGACAAGCAACTTGAGGCACAACAGAGAGAAGAAGAAAGAGACTCAAAAATTTAAAAAAAGAGAGATAGCCCTAAAAGAATTATCTGACTCCATCAAAAAGAATAACATAAGAATAATAGGTATATCAGAGGGAAAAGAGAGAGAAAATGGAATGGAGAACATACTCAAACAAATAATAGATGAGAACTTCCCAAGCCTGTGGAAAGAACTAAAGCCTCAAATTCATGAAGCAAACAGAACTCCAAGTTTTCTTAACCCCAACAAACCTACTCCAAAGCACATCATAATGAAATTGGCACAAACCAATGGCAAAGAAAAATTCTCAAGGCAGCCAGGGAAAAGAAGAATACAACATATAAAGGAAGGCCCATTAGATTATCATCAGATTTCTCAGCAGAAACTCTACAAGCTAGAAGAGAGTGGACCCCAATATTTAAAGTCCTGAAAGAGAGGAACTTTCAGCCACAAATACTATACCCATCAAAGCTATCCTTCAAATATGAAGGAGAAATAAAAACATTCACAGATACAGAAAAGATGAGGGAATTTATCATCAGAAAACCCCCACTCCAGGAATTACTAAAGGGGGTACTCCAATCAGATACAAAGAACAAAAAAAAAATAAAGCCACAAGTAAAAACTCCAAGAAGAACACAATAAAACCAAATTTAAACTGTGACAACAACAAAAAGAAAGGGGGGAGAGGATGGAGATTAACGGTAGCAAAGGACGATGGAGTGCAAAAGTACTCACAAAATAGTGCGCTACAATGAACAGGGTAGGAACCCTTTTCATTACCTAAAGGTAACTACCATTGAAAAAACCACCACAGAAGCACATGAGATAAAAAAGATAGCAACAGTGAAAAGATGTATGGAATACAACCAAATAAAAACAAAAGATAGAAAAACGAAAGAGAAGGATCAAACAAGACACAATACTAACAGAAAGCAAGATATAAAATGGCAATAGGGAACTCACAAGTGTCAATAATTACACTAAATGTAAATGGATTAAACTCACCAATAAAAAGACACAGAGTAGCAGAATGGATTAAAAAAGAAAATCCGGCCTGACCTGTGGTGGCGCAGTGGGATAAAGCGTCGACCTGGAACACTGAGGTCGCCGGTTCGAAACCTTGGGCTTGCCTGGTCAAGGCACATATGGGAGTTGATGCTTCCTGCTCCTCCCCCTTCTCTCTCTCTGTCTCTCTCTCTCACTCCTCTCTCTCTAAAAAAAAAAATCAATAAATAAAATATTTAAAAAAAAAAAAAAGAAAGAAAATCCAACTGTATGCTGCCTACAGGAAACTCATCTAACTAACAAGGATAAAAACAAACTCAAAGTGAAACACTGAAAAACAATACTCCAAGCAAATAACATCCAAAAAAAAGCAGGCATAGCAATACTCATATCTGAGAATGCTGACTACAAGACAACAAAAGTACTCAGAGACAAAAATGGCCATTTCATAATGGCTAAGGGGACACAGAATCAAGAAGAAATAACAATTCTTAATATATATGCACCAAACCAAGGAGCACCAAAATATATAAGACAGCTACTTATTGACCTTAAAACAAAAACTGACAAAAATACAATCATACTTGGAGACCTCAATACACCGCTGATGACTCTAGATCGGTCATCCAAACAGAGAATCAACAAAGATATAGTGTCCTTAAACAAAACACTAGAGCACCTGAATATGATAGACATCTACAGGACATTTCATCCCAAAGTGACTGAGTATACATTTTTCTCCAGTGTACATGGATCATTCTCAAGAATTGACCATATGTTGGGCCACAAAAACAACATCAGCAAATTCAGAAAAATCGAAGTTGTACCAAGCATATTTTCTGATCATAAAGCCTTGAAACTAGAATTCAACTGCAAAAAAGAGGGGGAAAAACCCACAAAAATGTGGAAACTAAACAACATACTTTTAAAAAAAATGAATGGGTCAAAGAAGAAATAAGTGCAGAGATCAAAAGATATATACAGACTAATGAAAATGACAATAGGACATATCAGAATCTATGGGATGCAGCAAAAGCAGTGATAAGAGGGAAGTTCATATCACTTCAGGCATATATGAACAAACAAGAGAGAGCCCAAGTGAACCACTTAACTTCACACCTTAAGGAACTAGAAAAAGAAGAACAAAAGCAACCCAAATCTAGCGAAAGAAAGGAGATAATAAAAATCAGAGCAGAAATAAATGAAATAGAGAACAGTAAAACTATAGAAAAAATTAATAGAACAAAGAGCTGGTTCTTTGAAAAGATCAATAAAATTGACAAACCCTTAGCAAGACTTACCAAGGAAAAAAGAGAAAGAATTCATATAAACAAAATCCAAAATGAAAGAGGAGAAATCACCACGGACACCGTAGATATACAAAGAATTATTGTAGAATACTATGAAAAACTTTATGCCACTGAATTCAACAATCTAGAAGAAATGGATAAATTCCTAGAACTATACAACCGTCCTAGACTGAGTCAAGAAGAAGCAGAAAGCCTAAACAGACCTATTATTAGAGAAGAAATAGAAAAAACCATTAAAAACCTCCCCAAAAATAAAAGTCCAGGACCTGACAGCTATACCAGTGAATTTTATCAAACATTCAAAGAAGACTTGGTTCCTATTCTACTGAAAGTCTTCCAAAAAATTGAAGAAGAAGCAATACTTCCAAACACATTTTATGAGGCCAACATAACCCTCATACCAAAACCAGGCAAGGATGGCACAAAAAAAGAAAACTACAGACCAATATCTCTAATGAATACAGATGCTAAAATACTAAACAAAATACTGGCAAACCGAATACAACAACATATTAAAAAAAATAATACATCATGATCAAGTGGGATTCATCCCAGAATCTCAAGGATGGTTCAACATACGTAAAACGGTTAACATAATACACCATATCGAGTGACGTCACGGAAATGGCGCCGTGAGCAGCGCGTCCGACAGATCTCCCCTAAATCACAACAAATTTATCAACTAGAAACAGAAAAATTTATCCTCAGAGCATTCCGGAGTTCCACACAAACTGATAGCGAAAAGACTGTTATCACTTGAATCTGAGAGACGAGGGTGTGGAGGAAGCTACCGCAGGGGCATTCATTCAAGCCGCGAGGTTGTGCGCCTGTGGTGAGTCAGCCCAAACTCGGGAGCCGCCGCGAGCCGCCGCGAGCGGCCGCGGGCGCGCGCCCGGTCTGGTTGCAGAGCGAGCACCGCTAACGTTCCCAGCGGCCCGCGCACTGCGAGTGAGAGTCGCCAGCCACCGGTGCCCGAAGCACCCCATTTGCGCGCGTGTCCTGGGCATTCGACGCGCCCAGAGCACCCTACTGGCCCGCACACCCAGGGTGCCCCATTATCCTGCACCTGGTGTGATCCAGCCGCCAGTGGCAGGGCGAGCGGGAGAGGCATCAGGGTGGTCTTCCCCTACTTGGGAGATTCTCTCCATGGGCGGGGCACCTCACCCAGCCATTCAAGCTAACAATCAAGCGTTGGGAGAGGGGAGCGCACAGGCAGCCTAAAATACCTTCGGGAGCTCAGCTGCGACCCACTCACTGAAATTAGCTTAACCCATGAAATCTGTGCACCCTCGGTTCTAATTGATAAGATCTCTCTCAGTTCAGCGACCCAAGACAAGAGGCGTGATATTTTTTAGTGCCTCTCGCTAAAGGGGCGGGGGCAACTTCTGATTGATAGAGCCTCCATATTCAGGGATAAACGCTAACAAGAAGGACTTGGCAGATAATAAGATCTATACTACACTAGTCGCAAGCAGAGACTAGTGCCTCTTCTTCCCTGCAAAAACAGGCTACAAAGTGTGGAAAGCCTGGGTTGAGAGGTCCAACTAAATGATAGGCGCTGAACAGTCACCTTGACAACAATTGACTCCCACCCCCGCCTGATTACACTGGAGGCCCTGACTACCAGAGCCTTTCCCAAAGCCTTGCACTGAGTGGGGATAGAGTGGGGATTTCCCAGCTCTTTGTGCCTCTTACTCCCCAGGCAGAAGCAGTTGCAGCCTTATAGCTGGATCACCAGGCTGCTAATTCAGAAAGGGGGGACTAGGAGAGAGAATCCAGGAAAGCAAACTCTCTCATCGTTGGACCCTGCAAACGCCAACAAGCCTTGACTACCAGCAAGATTAAAGCCAATTATAGGACATTGCCATAGAATCCCATCAACTGCAAATCCCTACCTAAGTGTGACACAGGGGCAGAGCCTGGGGTACAGAGTCACCGACCAGGAAGAGGGAGAGAAAAGAAAAAGGAAGAAGTTAACCTCTCAAAATCAAGAAAAATCCACAGAATTTACAACTTGTTCCACTAATTTTTTTTTTGTTGTTGTTGTTTGCTTCTTCTATCTTATTGCCTTTATTTCCTCCACCTCAGTCCTTCTATTCTCTACCCATCTTATGCTTCCCTTTTCTTGAACTACACTACCCATGAGTGTTACATTTTATTTCTCTTCTTCATCCTCACCCTCCTTTAAGGTTATACTCCAAAACACTTAACTCTCACTCTCTCTTCTTTTGTTTTTTTTTTGTTTGTTTGTTTGTTTTGCTTTATTTTGTTTTTTTTCTTTTCCTTTTTATTTCTTCCTTCATTTTTCTCTTTTTCTTATTTTTTCCTTTCTATTCGTTTTTTCTTCTCTCATTGTACTTTCCTCCCATTTAATCCTCAATCACGAACAAATTAGTTAATTTGGGACTCAAGGCTTTTTTTGGCTTTATTTTTCTTATTTGCTCTTGTTTTTATATTTTTTTCTTGTTTGTTTATTTTTGTGGCATTTTGGGTCCTCCCAACCCAAGGTCTCCATTGTATTTAGTCTTCGCTCCACTTAATACAACAGATTTTTACTTATTATTTTTATTTTTCTCTTCTTTATTATTCTTTTTTGGTCCTTTATTCTGGTTCCTTCTTATCCCTCTCATTATATCTCTTAGTTGACCATCACTTACAAGCAAATCATCTTATGCTTGTCTAAGATTTTCTTACTTTTTTTTTTTTTTGCATTTAATAGGTCCCTACTCCCTTTTTTTTTTTGCCCCTTGAACTCTTCACCCCAAATCAGGCCCTCCATTATAGGCACGATATTTCCCTGAGGAGAGGAGAGGAGGGAAAGAGAAGAAAGAAAAAAGGGGGAAATAATAAATTATTACTGTTTTTTTTGTCGGGTGTTTTACCTTTTTTTTTTTTTTTTTTTACTTTTTACTCTTTATTAATTCTAATTAGTGCTATCAACAAGACCACCCTCAGATGCCGATAAGAAAGAGGAAATCGAATATTATGGATACAAAAGAAAGAGAGGTAACACAAATAGATGTGGAAAAATCTATGGAGAAAAGACTTAACATATTGGAAGCCTTGGAGCTAAATGACAGAGAATTTAAAATAGAAATCTTAAAAATACTCAGAGAGATACAAGAAAACACAGAAAGGCAATATAGCGAGATCAGAAAACAACTCAATGAACACAAAGAATATATTACCAAGGAAATTGAAACTATAATAACAAATCAAACAGAAATGAAAAACTCAATTCACAAGCTGAAAAACGAGGTAACAAGCTTAGCTAACAGAACAGCCCAGATTGAAGATAGGATTAGTGAAATAGAAGACAAACAACTTGAGGCACAACAGGGAGAAGAAGAAAGAGACTCAAAAATAATAAAAAACGAGAAAGCCCTACAGGAATTGTCTGACTCCATCAGAAAGAATAACATAAGAATAATAGGTATATCAGAGGGAGAAGAGAGAGAAAATGGAATGGAGAATATACTCAAACAAATAATAGATGAGAACTTCCCAAGCCTGTGGAAGGAACTAAAGCCTCAAATTCAAGAAGCAAACAGAATACCGAGTTTTCTTAACCCCAACAAACCCACTCCAAGGCACATCATAATGAAGATGACACAAACCAATGACAAAGAAAAAATTCTCAAGGCAGCTAGGGAAGAGTACAACATATAAAGGAAGGCCTATTAGATAATCATCAGATTTCTCAGCAGAAACTCTACAAGCTAGAAGAGAGTGGACCCCAATATTTAAAGCCCTGAAAGAGAGGAACTTTCAGCCAAGAATACTATACCCATCAAAGCTATCCTTCAAGTACGAAGGAGATATAAAAACATTCACAAATACAGAAAAGATGAGAGAATTTATCAGCAGAAAACCCCCACTCCAGGAAATACTAAAGGGGGTTTTCCAACCAGATTCAAAGAACAAAAGAAAACAACACCACAAGTAACAACTCCACCAAGAACACAATTAAACCAAACTTAAACTGTGACAACAAAGGAAAAAAAGGGGGGAAAGGTTGGAGATTAACAGTAGCAAAGGATGATGAAGTGCAGAAATACTTATATGATAGGGTACTACAATGAATATGGTAGGTACCCTTTTCATTACTTAATGGTAACCACCCTTAAAAAAACCACCACAAAAACACTTGACTTAAAAAAGGTAGCAACAGAGGAAAGAAGTATGGAACACAAACAAACAAAAACAAATGATAGAAAAATAAAAGAGAAGAATCAAACTAGACACAAAACTAACAGAAAGCAATTTATAAAATGGCAGTAGGGAACCCACAAGTGTCAATAATTACACTAAATGTAAATGGATTAAACTTACCAATAAAAAGACACAGAGTAGCAGAATGGATTAAAAAAGAAAATCCAACTATATGCTGCCTACAAGAAACACATCTAAGCAACAAGGATAAAAACAAATTCAAAGTGAAAGGCTGGAAAACAATACTCCAAGCAAACAACACCCAAAAAAATGCAGGCGTAGCAATACTCATATCTAATAATGCTGACTACAAGACAGAAAAAGTACTCAGAGACAAAAATGGTCATTTCATAATGATTAAGGGGAAGTTGAATCAAGAAGACATAACAATCCTTAATATATATGCACCAAACCAAGGAGCACCAAAATATATAAGACAGCTACTTATTGACCTTAAAACAAAAACTAACAAAAATACAATCATACTTGGTGACCTCAATACACCGCTGACGGCTCTAGATCAGTCACCCAAACAGAGAATCAATAAAGATATAGTGGCCTTAAACGAAATACTAGAACACCTGGATATGATAGACATCTACAGGACACTTCATCCCAAAGCGACAGAGTATACATTTTTCTCTAGTATACATGGAACATTCTCAAGAATTTACCATATGTTGGGCCACAAAGACAATATCAGCAAATTTAGAAAAATTGAAATTGTACCAAGCATATTTTCTGATCATAAAGCCTTGAAACTAGAATTCAACTGCAAAAAAGAGGGGGAAAAACCCACAAAAATGTGGAAACTAAACAACATACTTCTAAAAAATGAATGGGTCAAAGAAGAAATAAGTGCAGAGATCAAAAGATATATACAGACAAATGAAAATGAGAATACGACATAGCAGAATCTCTGGGATGCAGCAAAAGCAGTAATAAGAGGAAAGTTCATATCACTTCAGGCCCATATGAACAAACAAGAGAGAGCCGAAGTAAACCACTTAACCTCACACCTTAAGGAACTAGAAAAAGAAGAACAAAGACAATCCAAAACCAGCCGAAGAAAGGAGATAATAAAAATCAGAGCAGAAATAAATGAAATAGAGAACAGAAAAACTATAGAAAAAATCAATAAAACTAGGAGCTGGTTCTTTGAAAAGATCAACAAAATTGACAAACCCTTAGCAAGACTCACCAAGGAAAAAAGACACAGGACTCAAATAAATAAAATCCAAAATGAAAGAGGAGAGATCACCACAGACATCATAGATATACAAAGAATTATTGTAGAATACTATGAAAAATTATACGCCACCAAATACAACAATCTAGAAGAAATGGATAAATTCCTAGAACAATACAACCTTCCTAGACTGAGTAATGAAGAAGCAGAAAGCCTAAACAGACCAATCAGCAGGGAGGAAATAGAAAAAACTATTAACAACCTCCCCAAAAATAAAAGTCCAGGCCCAGATGGTTATACTAGTGAATTCTATCAAACATTCAAAGAAGACTTGGTTCCTATTCTACTCAAAGTCTTCCAAAAAATTGAAGAAGAAGCAATACTTCCAAACACATTTTATGAGGCCAACATAACCCTCATACCAAAACCTGGCAAGGATGGCACAAAGAAAGAAAACTACAGACCAATATCTCTAATGAATACAGATGCTAAAATACTAAACAAAATACTGGCAAACCGAATACAACAACATATTAAAAAATTAATACATCATGATCAAGTGGGATTCATCCCAGAATCTCAAGGATGGTTCAACATACGCAAAACGGTTAACGTAATACACCATATCAACAAAACAAAGAAAAAAACCCACATGATCTTATCATAGATGCAGAAAAGGCTTTTGATAAAATACAAAACAATTTTATGTTTAAGACTCTCAACAAAATGGGTATAGAAGGAAAAATATCTCAACATGATAAAGGCCATATATGATAAACCATCAGCCAACATCCTATTAAACGGCATAAAACTGAGGACTTTCTACCTTAAATCAGGAACAAGACAGGGTTGTCCACTCTCTCCACTCTTATTTAACGTGGTGCTAGAAGTTCTGGCCAGAGCAATCAGACAAGACAAAGAAATAAAAGGCATCCATATCGGAAAAGAAGAAGTAAAGCTATCACTTTTTGCTGATGATATGATCCTATACATCGAAAACCCGAAGGACTCCACAAAAAGATTATTAGAAACAATAAACCAATACAGTAAGGTCGCAGGATACAAAATTAACATACAAAAGTCCATAGCCTTTCTATATGCCAACAATGAAATGTTAGAAAACGAACTCAAAAAAATAATCCCCTTCACGATTGCAACAAAAAAAATAAAATACCTAGGAATAAACATAACAAAGAATGTAAAGGACCTATATAATGAAAATTACAAAGCATTGTTAAGGGAAATCGAAAAAGATACAATGAGATGGAAAAATATTCCTTGTTCTTGGATAGGAAGAATAAATATAATCATAATGGCCATATTACCCAAAGCAATATACAAATTTAATGCAATTCCCATCAAAATCCCTATGAGATTTTTTAAAGAAATGGAACAAAAAATCATCAGATTTATATGGAACTATAAAAAACCCCGAATAGCCAAAACAATCCTAAGGAAAAAGAATGAAGCTGGGGGCATTACAATACCTGACTTTAAACTATATTATAGGGCCACGATAATCAAAACAGCATGGTATTGGCAGAAAAATAGACACTCAGACCAATGGAACAGAATAGAAAGCCCATAAATAAAACCACATATATATGGTCAAATAATCTTTGATAAAGGGGCCAACAACACACAATGGAGAAAAGAAAGCCTCTTCAACAAATGGTGTTGGGAAAACTGGAAAGCCACATGCAAAAGAATGAAACTCGACTACAGCCTGTCCCCGTGTACTAAAATTAATTCAAAATGGATCAAAGACCTAAATATAAGACCTGAAACAATAAAGTACATAGAAGAAGACATAGGTACTAAAATCATGGACCTGGGTTTTAAAGAACATTTTATGAATTTGACTCCAATGGCAAGAGAAGTGAAGGCAAAGATAAATGAATGGGACTACATCAGAATAAAAAGTTTTTGCTCAGCAAGAGAAACTGATATAAAAATAAACAGACAGCCAACTAAATGGGAAATGATATTTTCAAACAACAGCTCAGATAAGGGCCTAATATCCAAAATTTACAAAGAACTCATAAAACTCAACAACAAACAAACAAACAATCCAATAAAAAAATGGGAAGAAGACATGAACAGACACTTCTCCCAGGAAGAGATACAAATGGCCAACAGATACATGAAAAGATGCTCAGCTTCATTAGTTATTAGAGAAATGCAAATCAAAACTACAATGAGATACCACCTCACTCCTGTTAGATTAGCTATTATCAACAAGACGGTTAATAGCAAATGTTGGAGAGGCTGTGGAGAAAAAGGAACCCTCATTCACTGTTGGTGGGACTGTAAAGTAGTACAACCATTATGGAGGAAAGTATGGTGGTTCCTCAAAAAACTGCAAATAGAACTACCTTATGACCCAGCAATTCCTCTACTGGGTATATACCCCAAAACCTCAGAAACATTGATACGTGAAGACACATGTAGCCCCATGTTCATTGCAGCACTGTTCACAGTGGCCAAGACATGGAAACAACCAAAAAGCCCTTCAATTGAAGATTGGATAAAGAAGATGTGGCACATATACACTATGGAATACTACTCAGCCATAAGAAATGATGACATCAGATCATTTACAGCAAAATGGTGGGATCTTGATTAACATTATAAGGAGTGAAATAAGTAAATCAGAAAAAAACAAGAACTACATGATTCCATACATTGGTGGAACATAAAAATGAGACTAAGAGACATGGACAAGAGTGTGGTGGTTACCAGGGGTGGGGGGAGGGAGGACATGGGAGGGAGGGAGGGAGAGAGTTAGGGGGAGGGGTGGGGCACAGAGAACTAGATAGAGGGTGGCGGAGGACAATCTGACTTTGGGCGAGGGGTATGCAGCATAATTTAATGACAAAATAACCTAGACATGTTTTCTTTGAATATATGTACCCTGATTTATTAATGTCATCCCATTACCATTAATAAAAATTTAAAAAAAATACACCATATCAACAAAACAAAGAAAAAAAACCACATGATATTATCAATAGACGCAGAAAAGGCTTTCGATAAAATACAACACAATTTTATGTTTAAGACTCTCAACAAAATGGGTCTAGAAGGAAAATATCTCAACATGATATAGGCCATATATGATAAACCATCAGCTAACATCATATTAAATGGCACTAAACTGAAGGCTTTCCCCCTTAAATTAGGAACAAGACAGGGTTGTCCACTCTCTCCACTCTTATTTAATGTGGTACTAGAGGTTCTAGCCAGAGCAATCAGACAAGACAAAGAAATAAAAGGCATCCATATCGGAAAAGGAGAAGTAAAGGTATCACTTTTTGCAGATGATATGATCCTATACATCGAAAACCCCAAAGAATCCACAAAAAGACTACTAGAAACAATAAGCCAATACAGTAAGGTCGCAGGATACAAAATTAACATACAGAAGTCAATAGCCTTTCTATATGCCAACAATGAAACAATTGAGAATGAACTCAAGAGAATAATCCCCTTCACAATTGCAACACAAAAAATAAAATACTTAGGAATAAACATAACAAAGAATGTAAAGGACTTATATAATGAAAACTATAAACCATTGTTAAGAGAAATTGAGAAAGATATAATGAGATGGAAGAATATTACTTGTTCTTGGTTAGGAAGAATAAATATAATCACGATGGCTATATTACCCAAAGCAATATACAAATTTAATGCAATTCCCATTAAAATTCCAATGACATTTTTTAAAGAAATAGAGCAAAAAATCATCAGATTTATATGGAACTCTAAAAAACCCCGAATAGCCAAAGCAATCCAAAAGAAAAAGAATGAAGCTGGGGGCATTACAATACCTGACTTCAAACTATATTATAGGGCCACGACAATCTAAACAGCATGGTATTGGAAGAAATGTAGACACTCAGACCAATGGAACAGAATAGAAAGTCCAGAAATAAAACCACATATATATAGTCAAATAATTTTTGATAAAAGGGCCAACAACACACAATGGAGAAAAGAAAGTCTCTTCAATAAATGGTGCTGGGAAAACTGGAAAGCCACATGCAAAAGAATGAAACTGGACTACAGTTTGTCCCGTTCTAAAATTAACTCAAAATGGATCAAAGATCTAAACATAAGACCTGAAACAATAAAGTACATAGAAGAAGACATAGGTACTAAACTCATGGACCTGGGTTTTAAAGAGCATTTTATGAATTTGACTCCAATGGCAAGAGAAGTGAAGGCAAAAATTAATGAATGGGACTACATCAGACTAAGAAGTTTTTGCTCAGCAAGAGAAACTGATAACAAAATAAACAGAAAGCCAACTAAATGGGAAGTGATATTTTCAAACAACAGCTCAGATAAGGGCCTAATATCCAAAATATACAAAGAACTCATAAAACTCAACAACAAACAAACAAACAATCCAATAAAAAAATGGCAAGAGGACATGAACAGACACTTCTCCCAGGAGGAAGTACAAATGGCCAACAGATATATGAAAAAATGCTCATCTTCTTTAGTTATTAGAGTAATGCAAATCAAAACTGCAATGAGATAGCACCTCACACCTGTTAGATTAGCTATTATTAACAAGACAGGTAATAACAAATGTTGGAGAGGCTGTGGAGAAAAAGGAACCCTCAGCCACTGTTGGTGGGAATGTAAAGTAGTACAACCATTATGGAAGAAAGTATGGTGGTTCCTCAAAAAACTGCAAATAGAACTACCTTTTGACCCAGCAATCCCTCTACTGGGTATATACCCCCAAAACTCAGAAACATTGATACGTAAAGACACATGCAGCCCCATGTTCATTGCAGCATTGTTCACAGTGGCCAGGACATGGAAACAACCAAAAAGCCCGTCAATAGACGACTGGATAAAGAAGATGTGGCACATATACACTATGGAATACTACTCAGCCATAAGAAATGATGACATCAGATCATTTACAGCAAAATGGTGGGATCTTGATAACATTATACAAAGTGAAATAAGTAATTCAGAAAAAACCAGGAACTGCATTATTCCATACGTAGGTGGGACATAAAAGTGAAACTAAGAGACATTGATAAGAGTGTGGTGGTTACGGGGGAAGGGGGCAAAGGGAGAGGGAAAGGGGGAGGGGGAGGGGCACAAAGAAAACTAGATAGAAGGTGACAGAGGACAATCTGACTTTGGGTGATGGGTATGCAACATAATTGAAAGACAAGATAACCTGGACTTGTTGATCTTTGAATATATGTAACCTGATTTATTGATGTCACCCCATTAAAAAAATAAAATTATAATTAAAAGAAATAAAAATAAAAATAAACCAGCATATTTCTGTAGATTAGAACAAAACTATGCTCCCGAGAAAATCATTTACCCTGCTTGACACTGACTAATAACATTATCAGTTGTCAATGGCCATTTTTTTGTCACTGACCATGTTTGTTGTGATTGTGAATAGATTTGGGGGTACTTTATGAACATTCTTGACTCTTGTGTTCAGGAAGTATAGAGGCTGTGAGACTGTCAGAAGAGAGAGTACAAAGACACATGTGGCTGTCATGAAAACAAAAGTGGAAAGAATAAACATTTTAAGTGAGAAAATGATGAGAGTTGCATGTGTGTAAGGGATGAATTGTTTCACGGAAGGAATAGTTCTGAAGGACAAAAAGAATCAGGCAGCAATTGAAGAGCTGGCTTTTGCAATCAAGAGTAATCAGCAAGAGATGAGGCAAAGTGATTAACAAAATGGAAAATCTGGCACATGGGTTAGATCAGGGGTCCCCAAACTTTTTACACAGGGGGCCAGTTCACTGTCCCTCAGACTGTTGGAAGGCTGGGCTATAAAAAAAGCTATGAACAAATCCCCATACACACTGCACATATCTTATTTTAAAGTAAAAAACAAAACGGGAACAAATACAATATTTAAAATAAAGAACAAGTAAATTTAAATCAACAAACTGGGCCCTGGCCGGTTGGCTCAGCGGTAGAGCGTCGGCCTAGCGTGCGGAGGACCCGGGTTCGATTCCCGGCCAGGGCACACAGGAGAAGCGCCCATTTGCTTCTCCACCCCTCTGCCGCACCTTCCTCTCTGTCTCTCTCTTCCCCTCCCGCAGCCAAGGCTCCATTGGAGCAAAAATGGCCCGGGCGCTGTGGATGGCTCTGTGGCCTCTGCCTCAGGCGCTAGAGTGGCTCTGGTCGCAACATGGCGACGCCCAGGATGGGCAGAGCATTGCCCCCTGGTGGGCAGAGCGTTGCCCCTGGTGGGTGTGCCGGGTGGATCCCGGTCGGGCGCACGCGGGAGTCTGTCTGACTGTCTCTCCCTGTTTCCAGCTTCAGAGAAATGCAAAAGAAAATGCAAAAAAAAAATAATAAATAAATAAATCAACAAACTGACCAGTATTTCAATGGGAACTATGCTCCTCTCACTGACCACCAATGAAAGAGTTGCCCCTTCTGGAAGTGTGGCGGGGGCCAGATAAATGGCCTCAGGGGACCGCATGCAGCCTGCGGGCCATAGTTTGGGGACCCCTGGGTTAGATGATCAGAATTAACACCAATGTCCTTTAGCCTCTGTTAATTTAGGAGCAGGCCAAGAGTCTGAGAACTTAAAGGCTAAATATGTTTGCGGTAGACCAAGGCCAGGCCTGCCTGCAAAATAAGTGGAACACTCCTACACCCTGCCACCCAGGTGTTGATAAGGGGAAATTGCCCCAGGCTGGGCACAGCAAGCATGTCAAGGTCTAGTATCTGGACATTAGCCTGAATGAAGCAGCTTACTAAGTAACTACATTTTTGCCTTATATGGTAGCACAAGTTGTTTCTGGTTGCTAAGGTGGCTGGAGGTATGTCAGAGAGCAAGCCCATAATTCTGGGCTCCCCTGACCTTATAGGCATCTCACTCTCTTCAGGCTGCCAATACCATCAAATTTATGGTGTCTCTGTGAAAAACCAAGGAGATAAGGGCAAGCTGCAGCTTCCTGACTTCATGTCTATGCTTTGCTCTGCAATAACACTGCTTTGGAAATGAATCAAAGCGCAACATCTTTGAACTAGCCTCACAATGTCTTTCTTGCCCATCCTCTCACCTGGACCAGACTCCACATTCTAATTGCAGGGGCTAGAAGTGCTGTCAGCTCTTGCTAACAGTCATAAGTGGTCTATTAGTCCAAGACCTGGCCCCATCTGCTCTGCCAAATAGATAGTAAGTGCAGATATTACATCTACTGAGGTCAAGGGATTATTGCCACAAGAGATCTTCAGTAATCTATTTTGGTGGAGAAAATGCCCAACAGTACATATGAGAGAGGATAAGTACATACAATTTAAAAGTTTTGAGAACCATGCAATTCTTATTAGGTATAAATGTGTATATCTATCATAAGTTTAAACTCCTCTTAATCACATTGGACAATGGCCATGGGACACGAATTCCACCTGCTTGGACTGTCCCTTTCCCTCTAAAAGTCTCTCCACAGATACCTCTGCAAACCCCAGTATTACAATACAATATAAACAGTATTGCCCTACCTTATGCCATGTTAGTAAATTTTGGTCTAAACTGGAACTTTTGAGCATGGAAGGGAGCATGGTTGATAATTATGTCAGACAACAGATGAAACTGGGAGCATTCTGGGAAAACTGGGATTATATTCACTTTACAGATATCCTAATCCCAGTATTAGCCTGCCTGAGGCTCATTCCAAAGGGATACTGGTATCCAGCCCCTGCCGGAGAAGCAGCCCTAGCTCATCAAGCTGATCCTGAGCCCCTGGACTGGAGTGGAGTTGAGCAGGTGATAAGTGAGCCTGGGCTACTGACACTGCTCCAGAAACTTTGATGCAAGTAGCTGAACATGACAAGCCTGAACAAGCAGATTCTCTCTTTCATGAATCAGAAATAGTGAACAAAAGAAGCCAGGGTGGGTAGTTGTAATGCTAGTGGCTGAGCATTACCGACAAGTTCACACTGGATTCGGGCAGACTGTAGAAAAACTGTGGAGCTAGAAAGGGTTGGGCCATTTTGTTTAATAAATTTTCACAACAGTGGACAAGCACACAGGCAAGGAAATTCTCTTTTCAGGCAAACAGACAGCAAAATGGCCCCTCACAGTGGCAGGCAGGCCATCCGCGTATCCATAATCTCCTGAGCACCAGCACCCATGGCTTGTATAGGTCACACACACGTGGCACTGCTACGCACCCACGCACCAGTCAAACAAAGTGTTTATAGCTGGTAACCATGAGCAAGCCTAACACAGCTAGCTGCGCCACAGTAGTGATGCTATATTTTTCTCCATACTGTTAACATGGGGAACACACACTGCCACTGTCAGGAACATCTGTCATTACACTGCACAATTCTCCATTGCTGGGAGGGAGGAGGGGAAGCAACCCTATAAAATTCTCCAGTAGTCTGCTAAAACCACAAATGTACACACCCCTGACCAAGTGATTTCAAGCCTAGAAATTTACCCAACAGACAAACTTCCGTACCTGCAAAATGATATATGTAGAAGCTATTCACTGTAGTAATGTAGTACTAGGAAAATGATTGGCCAAAAAGCCCACCTAAATGTTGATCAGTAGGAAAATTATTAAGTTTTGTTATTAATAAGTATATATCAAAAAAGTGTACTAAATGGAATGACCTTTCAGATATGTTAAGTGAAAAAAGCAAAGTACCAAGACATGTAAACAGTATAATGCAATTTGTACAAGAGCTGGGGCAGAGAAAATGTATGTGTGTTTTTGCTTGTATATGCATAAAATAATAATAAAGATCGCCTCCAGGGAGGGCGTGGGCAGCTGTTTTAGGCTTGCTCGTGGATTTACCAGCTGCAAACACTTTGCTTGATTTGTGTGTGAGCGTGTGCTTCCTTGGACTGCAACTCCCCTGAACCGCAATTCTTCCAGATTGCTCTCCCGCCACCCTGAGGCGCAGTTTTCCTTGTTCCCTTGTCCTTACTGCAAATAGCAGGTTTTTCTTTATTAGCTCTTTCCCTTTTGTTTATTTGCTCATCTGTCTTAGTGAGCCTCCAAATGACCTGACACTTTCTGTCTCCACAGTGTTTCTCTACTATCTGCCCAAATCCAATGTGAACCTGCCTGGCCTTGGCCACAGGCATTACAGACGGAAATTGAATGGCTGGGGGTGTTTTGGAGAATTTTTTACTTCTTTTTTATACATGTTCAATTTTGAACCATATGAATTTATGATCTATTTTGAAAATTAGTAAATAAAATTAAAGATCTGGAATACACGAGAGCTCTTAGGTAGACTGTCATAGGTAGGAAAGATGTTTTTACATTTGCCTTAGAAATATTAACTCTAGCCTTGCCAACAGGGCCACCTAGGAGCCCTTTGGGCATGATGGACTCAGGAACACTGAGATTTAAGGACTGGTAGTTTGGGGATTGGGTGGTCAAATCCTAGGTCATTTGACAAACATGTGCTAGGCACTATGAATATTATCAACATTAATAAAAATAATTTACAGTTCAAAAAAATGTGAATATACTTAACAGTATTGAATTGGACACTTACAAAGGATTAAGATGGTAAATGTTAGATGTATATTTTTTTAAACCACAATTTACAAAATAGGGTAATAATAAAAAGAACAAAACAGAATGAATAAAAATATATATTTAGAGTTTACTTGGAGCTGGGATATAATCCAGTATTTTACTCTAAATAATGCTCAAACATTTATAATAAACATTTACTAAATGGTATAGAACTAGCAGGAGAATAAAAATAGTTAGGTTAAAATCAAAATGGAGTGAAAAAATTGATATGATAAAGGCAGTGGTAGGATTCAGCTGGGTTGTACAGGTTTGGCAGAACTCATACCTAATTATTTGTTTAGTTTGGTGAACTAGTTGTTAAAATGGAATGTGTTATCAGGGTTATCTCTAAGGTGGGTGCCTGGACAGCCGCCTGTAATGTCAGTGGCTGAGGTCAAGCAGGTTCACATTGTATTCAGGCAGATGATAGGAAAACTGCGGAGCCAAAAAGCATTGGGCCAGTTCATTTAATAGAGTCTCACAACAGCAGATGAGCACACAGGTAGGGGAAACTGCCTCTCAGGCAAACAAACTACAAAATGACCCCTCACAGTGGCAGGCAGGAAATCCATACATCCACAATTCCCAAGCACCCATAACCTTATATAGGCCATACACACGTGATGCTGCTATGCACCAATGCACCAGTCAGGCAAAGTGCTTGCAGCTGGTAGCCCTGCGAGCAAGCCTAACACAGCTGCCCCACAGAAGGGTCCCTCGCCCTTCCCCCCCCCATTCAAATTGGAACAAGGTAATTTGGGGATCCTGTAACCTGAACTCCAGCTATTTTCCTGGCAGATGCTGAGGCCACCCACTTCCCCCACTTTTTCAGCAGCTGTAAACCTCTGTTCTGACTCAAGCTGCCACCAAAGCTCCAACAAGACTCTATTAGACCTGCCATCTAAATTTTATTTGCCTTGGCTGCAATCAAATCTACCCACATCTATGTTTGGGTAACTTTTACAGGCCCGTTTCTCTTGTTACTCATGGAGGGGGCAACACAGGTAGCAGCCCTCATGGCCTTATGGTCCATCTCTGTTCTGGAGAGCATGGTGCCATCCACCCCCTATGTCCTGCAGCCACACCAAGCAGGCTGCCAGGGGCTCAGTGGATTTCTGCCTGAATTTCACACCCACCTCCATCAGCTCTGCCTGGGTGTAGGGCTGGACCACAGAGTGCTTCACTACTAAAGGAAGAGGCTGTGGCTGTCCCTAAGGGACTCTTGGCTGCTGGGCTTTTACCTTCTTGGAGACCACTGGCCAAGCTCTATATGTGGATGGCAGCTTCAGACCAAGCCTCCTCATCCTTAGAAGAGGAGCTGGAAATGCCTGCTCCCACCAACTTAGAGCCACTCCGCTGGCACAGCTCCATCTTTGGCTCCTGTGGCTGCTGGCTCTTGGCTTATGTGAAGCTGAACCTGCAATTGTTCCTCCAACAACTGCTGCTACTGTTCAACCTCCAGGGCAAACTGCAACTCACAAAACCATTTGGCCTCCTTCTCCAGTGCTCAATCCAGTTCAAACCATTGCTGCTGCTGGGTTTGCAACTCATTCTGGAGCTCTCAACTTTGCTCAGCTTCTTGCACACAGCTCTTGGTTTCTTCTTGTAGGGCTATAAAAAACACCCAGCCCATGGTCCCCACCAGGAGAGCCACCGGGAATAGCCACTCCTCTATTCTACCTCTCAAGGGTGTCAGTGATTCCATACCACTCTGCTTCAAATCCTGCCCACTATGCCAGATGTAATGATGGTGGCCAAGGCCAGGCAGGTCCACATTGGATTCAGGCAGAGGGTAGAGGAGCTGCAGAACTGGAAAGGGTTAGGCAGTTCTGTTTAATAGAGTCTCACAATGGCGGATGAGCACACAGGCAGGGGAAACTGCCTCTCTGGCAAACAAACAGCAAAGCGTACTCTCACAGTGGTGGGCAGGCAGTCTGCACATCTGCAATCCCCCATCTCTCTCGAGCATAAACACCCATAGCCTTAAATAAGCCATACACACATGGTGCAGCCATGCACTCAAGTACCAATCAGGCAGAGTGCTTGCAGCTGGCAACCCTGTGAGCAAGTCTAACACAGCTGCCTCAAATGTGAAAATCACACATTTACTTTCCTTACTCTTTTTTTAATGTTCATCTGCACAACAGCATATTCTAAGTGCCTGTAGTAATGCTCATTCTGTCTACAGGTGAAAAAAATTGCAAGTGAGGAGACTAATAAAGAAGCAATATGGCCTGACCTGCAGTGGCACAGTGGATAAAGTGTTGACTGGGAATGCTAAGGTTGGCAGTTTGGAACCCTGGGCTTGATGGTCAAGGCACATACAAAAAACAACTACTACAATTTGATGCTTCCTGCTCCTACACTCCTCCCTTTCTCTCTCTCTAAAGTCAATAAATAAAATATTTGCCTGACCTGGCAGTGGTGCAGTGGATAGAGTGTTGGCATGAGATGCAGAGGACCCAGGTTCAAAACCTGGAGGTCACCGGCTTGAGTGCAGGGTTGCCGACTTGACATGGGATCATAGACATGACCATATGGTTTCTGGCTTGAGCCCAAAGGTTGCTGGCCTAAAGCCCAAGGTGTCTGGCTTGAGCAAGGGGTCACTTGCTCTGCTGAAGCCCCCTTATCAAAAGACATAGGAGAAAGCAATCAATGAGAAACCAAGGGACCACAACAAATAATTGATGTTTCTCGTCTCTGTCCCTTCTTGTCTTTCTTTCCCTGTCTGTGTCCCTCTCTTTCTCTTACTTAAAAAAAAAAAAAAAGAAGCAATATGAAAATATTTTAAATAACAGTTTTTTATTAATATTTTTAAATTCTTTCTTATGACATAATCTAGTTTTGTATAGCTCTTTTATTGTTCTTCTTTAAAATTTATTTATTAAATTTAATGCAGTGACATTGATAAATCAGGGTACATATGTCCAGAGAAAACATCTCTAGATTATTTTGACATTTGAATGTGCTGTATACTCCTCCCCCAAAGTTAAATTGTCTTCTGTCACCTTCTATCTGGTTTTCTTTATGCCCCTCCCCTCCCACAACCACTCTCCCCTTCTTCACCCTCTCCCCCCTATCCCTTATCCCCACCCCTTACCCCTGTTGCCATTACATTCTTATTCATGTCTCTGAGTCTCATTTTTATGTCCCTTCTATATATGGATTCATATAGTTCTTAGTTTTTTTCTGATTTACTTATTTCACTCCGTATAATGTTATCAAGGTCCATCCATGTTATTGTAAAAGATCCAATGTCATCATTTCTTATGGCTGAGTAGTATTCCATAGTATATATGTACCAAAGCTTTTTAATCCACTCGTCCTCTGACGGACACTTGGGCTGTTTCCAGATCTTCACTATTATGAACAATGCTGCCACAAACATGGGGGTGCATTTCTCTTTTTGGAGCTGTTCTATAGTGTCCTTGGGGTATATTCCTAAAAGTGGGATAGCTGGGTCAAAAGGCAGTTCGATTTTCAGTTTTTTGAGGAATCTCCATACTGTTTTCCACAGTGGCTGCACCAGTCTGCATTCCCACCAGCAGTGCAGGAGGGTTGCTTTTTCTCCACATCCCTGCCAGCACTTATTCTGTATTGTTTTGTTCATGAGTGCCATTCTGACTGGTGTGAGGTGGTATCTCATTGTGGTTTTATTTGCATTTCTCTAATGATTAGTGATGTTGAGCATTTTTTCATATGCCTATTGGCCATCTTTATGTCCTCTTTGGAGAAGTGTCTATTCATCTCTTTTGCCCATTTTTGGATTGGATTGTTTGTCTTCCTGGTGTTGAGATTTACAAGTTCTTTACAAATTTTGGTTATTAACTCCTTATCAGATGTATTGTCAAATATGTTCTCCCATTGTATAGTTTGTCTTTTTATTCTGTTCTTGTTGTCTTTAGCTGTGCAAAATCTTTTTAGTTTGATATAGTCCCATTTGTTTATCCTGTCTTTTATTTCACTTCCCCGTGGAGATAAATCAGCAAATATATTGCTCCGAGAGATGTCCGAGAGCTTACTGCCTATGTTTTCTTCTAAGATGCTTATGGTTTCACAGCCTACATTTAAGTCTTTTATCCATTTGGAGTTTATTTTTGTGAGTGGTGTAAGCTGGTGATCTAGTTTCCTTTTTTTGCAGGTAGCTGTCCAATTTTCCCAAAACCATTTGTTAAAGAGGCTGTCTTTACTCCATTGTATTTCCTTACCTCCTTTGTCAAATATCAGTTGTCCATAAAGCTGTGGGTTTATTTCTGGGTTCTCTGTATTGTTCCATTGATCTATATGTCTGTTCTTATGCCAGTACCAGGCTGTTTTGAGTACAATGGCCTTGTAGTATAACTTGATATCAGGAAGTGTGATACCTCCCACTTTATTCTTCTTTTTTAAGATTGCTGAGGCTATTCGTGTTCTCTTTTGGTTCCATATAAATTTTTGGAATATATGGTCTATATCTTTAAAGTATGTCATTGGTATTTTAATTGGTATTGCATTGAATTTATAGATTGCTTTGGGTAATATAGACATTTTAATGATGTTTATTCTTCCTAACCATGAGCACGGTATATGCTTCCACTTGTTTGTATCTTCCTTGATTTCTCTTATCAATGCTTTGTAATTTTCCGAGTACAAGTCTTTAGTCTTCTTGGTTAGGTTTACTCCTAGGTACTTTATTTTTTTGGTTGTAATTGTGAAGGGGATTGTTTCCTTAATTTCTCTTTCTGACTCTTCATTGTTGGCGTATAAAATGCCTCTGATTTCTGAGTATTGATTTTATATCCTTCTACTTTGCTGAATTCATTTATCAGGTCCAGTAGCTTTTTGACTGAGACTTTCAGGTTTTCTATATACAATGTCATATAATCTGAAAATAATGATAGTTTTACTTCTTCTTTTCCAACTTGAATGCCTTTTATTTCTTCTTCTTGTCTGATTGCTGTGGCTAGGACTTCCAGGACCATGTTAAATAAGAGTGGTGAAAGGGGGCACCCCTGCCTTGTTCCTGATCTTAAGGTGATTGCTTTTAATTTTTGCCCATTGAGTATGATGTTGGCTGTGGGTTTCTCATGGATGGCTTTTATCATGTTGAGGTCTGTTCCCTGTATTCCCACTTTGCTGAGAGTTTTGATCATGAATGAGTGCTGGATTTTATCAAATGCTTTTTCTGCATCTATTGAAATTATCATATGGTTTTTCTCCTTTATATTTATGTGATGAATCACATTGATTGATTTATGAATACTGTAACAGCCTTACCTCCCCAGAATAAATCCCACTTGATTATGGTGTATTATTTTTTCCATATATTGTTGGATCCGGTTTGCTAATATTTTGTTGAGGATTTTAGCATCTATTGATATATTAATCAAAGATATTGGCCTATAATTTTCTTTCTTTGTATTGTCTTTGCCTGGTTTTGTAATCAGAATTATGCTTGCCTCATAAAAGGAGCATGGAAGTCTTCCTTCCTCTTGAATTTTTTGAAATAGTTTGAGAAGGATAGGAGTTAGTTCTTCTTTGAATATTTGGTAGAATTCCATTGTGAAGCCATAAGGCCCCGGACTTTTCTTTTTTGGGAGTTTTTTGATAACTGTTTTGATCTTATTTGTAGTAATTGATCTGTTTAGGTTTTCTGATTCCTCCAGATTGATTTTTGGAAGATTGTATGTTTCAAGGAATTTGTCCATTTCATCTAGGTTCTCTAGTTTTTTGGCATACAGTTCTTCATAGTATTTTCTTACACTATTTTGTATTTCTGTTATGTCAGTTGTTATTTCTCCTCTCTCATTTATAATTTTATTTATTTGAGTCCTCTCTCTCTTTTCCTTGGTGAGTCTAGTTAAAGGTTCATCAATCTTATTTACCTTTTCAAAGAACCAGCTCCTAGTTTCATTGATCCTCTGTACTGTTTCTTTAGCCTCTATGTCACTTATTTCTGCTCTGATCTTTATTATTTCCTTCCTTTTACTACATTTGGGCTTTACTTGCTGTTCTTTTTCTAGTTCTTTTAGATGCAGGGTTAAGTTGTTTATTTGAGCTTTTTCTAGCTTCTGAAAGTGTGCCTGTAGTGCTATGAAGTTCCATCTCAGCACTGCTTTCGCCATGTCCCATAAATTTTGAGTTCTGGTATACTCATTGTCATTTGTTTCTAGGAATTTTTTAATTTCTTCTTTGATCTCATTCTTAATCCATTCATTATTTAACAACCTGCTATTTAGTTTCCATGTGTTTGAGAATTTTTTTTTATAATTTTATTTTTTTAATGGGGCGACATCAATAAATCAGGATACATATATTCAAAGATCAACAAGTCCAGGTTATCTTGTCTTTCAATTATGTTGCATACCCATCACCCAAAGTCAGATTGTCCTCTGTCATCTTCTATCTAGTTTTCTTTGTGCCCCTCCCCCCCTTTTCCTCTCCATTCCCCCCCCCCATAACCACCACATTCTTATCAATGTCTCTTAGTTTCTCTTTTATGTCCCACCTATGTATGGAATAATGCAGTTCCTGGTTTTTTCTGATTTACTTATTTCACTTCGTATAATGTTATCAAGATCTCACCATTTTGCTGTAAATGATCCGATGTCATTATTTCTTATGGCTGAGTAGTATTCCATTGTGTATATGTGCCACATCTTCTTTATCCAGTCATCTATTGACGGGCTTTTTGGTTGTTTCCATATCCTGGCCACTGTGAACAATGCTGCAATGAACATGGGGCTGCATGTGTCTTTACATATCAATGTTTCTGAGTTTTGGGGGTATATACCCAGTAGAGGGATTGCTGGGTCAAAAGGTAGTTCTATTTTCAGTTTTTTGAGGAACCACCATACTTTCTTCCATAATGGTTGTACTACTTTACATTCCCACCAACAGTGGCTGAGGGTTCCTTTTTCTCCACAGCCTCTCCAACATTTGTTATTACCTGTCTTGTTAATAATAGCTAATCTAACAGGTGTGAGGTGGTATCTCATTGCAGTTTTGATTTGCATTTCTCTAATAACTAAAGAAGATGAGCATCTTTTCATATATCTGTTGGCCATTTGTACTTCCTCCTGGGAGAAGTGTCTGTTCATGTCCTCTTCCCATTTTTTTTGGATTGTTTGTTTGTTGTTGAGTTTTATGAGTTCTTTGTATATTTTGGATATTAGGCCCTTATCTGAGCTGTTGTTTGAAAATATCATTTCCCATTTAGTTGGCTTTCTGTTTATTTTGTTATCAGTTTCTCTTGCTGAGCAAAAACTTCTTAGTCTGATGTAGTCCCATTCATTAATTTTTGCCTTCACTTCTCTTGCCATTGGAGTCAAATTCATAAAATGCTCTTTAAAACCCAGGTCCATGAGTTTAGTACCTATGTCTTCTTCTATGTACTTTATTGTTTCAGGTCTTATGTTTAGATCTTTGATCCATTTTGAGTTAATTTTAGAACAGGGGACAAACTGTAGTCCAGTTTCATTCTTTTGCATGTGGCTTTCCAGTTTTCCCAGCACCATTTATTGAAGAGGCTTTCTTTTCTCCATTGTGTGTTGTTGGCCCCTTTATCAAAAATTATTTGACTATATATATGTGTTATATATATATATATATGGTTTTCTGGACTTTCTATTCTGTTCCATTGGTCTGAGTGTCTACATTTCTTCCAATACCATGCTGTTTTGATTGTCGTGGCCCTATAATATAGTTTGAAGTCAGGTATTGTAATGCCCCCAGCTTCATTCTTTTTCTTTTGGATTGCTTTGGCTATTCGGGGTTTTTTAGAGTTCCATATAAATCTGATGATTTTTTGCTCTATTTCTTTAAAAAATGTCATTGGAATTTTAATGGGAATTGCATTAAATTTGTATATTGCTTTGGGTAATATAGCCATCTTGATTATATTTATTCTTCCTAACCAAGAACAAGTAATATTCTTCCATCTCATTATATCTTTCTCAATTTCTCTTAACAATGGTTTCTGTTTTCATTATATAAGTCCTTTACATTCTTTGTTATGTTTATTCCTAAGTATTTTATTTTTTTTGTTGCAATTGTGAAGGGGATTATTCTCTTGAGTTCCTTCTCAGTTGTTTCATTGTTGGCATATAGAAAGGCTATTGACTTCTGTATGTTAATTTTGTATCCTGCGACCTTACTGTATTGGCTTATTGTTTCTAGTAGTCTTTTTGTGGATTCTTTGGGGTTTTCGATGTATAGGATCATATCATCTGCAAAAAGTGATAACTATACATGTTCTTTTCTGATATGGATGCCTTTTATTTCTTTGTCTTGTCTGATTGCTCTGGCTAGAACCTCTAGTACCACATTAAATAAGAGTGGAGAGAGTGGACAACCCTGTCTTGTTCCTGATTTAAGGGGGAAAGACTGCAATTTAGTGCCATTTAATATGATGTTAGCTGATGGTTTATCATATATGGCCTTTATCATGTTGAGATATTTTCCTTCTATACCCATTTTCTTGAGAGTCTTAAACATGAAATTGTGTTGTATTTTATCGAAAGCCTTTTCTGTGTCTATTGATAAGATCATGTGGTTTTTGTTCTTTGTTTTGTTGATATGGTGTATTACGTTAACCGTTTTACATATGTTGAACCATCCTTGAGATTCTGGGATGAATCCCACTTGATCATGATGTATTATCCTTTTAATATGTTGCTGTATTCGATTTGCTAGTATTTTGTTTAGTATTTTAGCATCTGTATTCATTAGAGATATTGGGCTGTAGTTTTCTTTTTTTGTGCCATCCTTGCCTGGTTTTGGTATGAGGGTTATGTTTGCCTCATAAAATGTGTTTGGAAGTATTGCTTCTTCTTCAATTTTTTGGAAGACTTTGAGTAGAATAGGAACCAAGTCTTCTTTGAATGTTTGATAAAATTCGCTGGTATAGCTGTCAGTGCCTGGACTTTTATTCACTGGTATAGCTGTCAATGCCTCCCTTTTGGGGAGGTTTTTAATGGTTTTTTCTATTTCTTCTCTAATAATAGGTCTGTTTAGGCTTTCTCCTTCTTCTTGACTCAGTCTAGGAAGGTTGTATTGTTCTAGGAATTTATCCATTTCTTCTAGATTGTTGAAGTTAGTGGCATAAGGTTTTTCATAGTATTTTACAATAATGCTTTGTATATCTACGGTGTCCGTGGTGATTTCTCCTCTTTCATTTTGGATTTTGTTTATATGAGTTCTTTCTCTTTTTTTCTTGGTAAGTCTAGCCAAGGGTTTGTCAATTTTGTTGATCTTTTCAAAGAACCAGCTCTTTATTCTATTAATTTTTTCTAGTTTCACTGTTCTCTATTTCATTTATTTCTGCACTGATTTTTATTATCTCCTTTCTTCTGCTGGTTTTGGGTTGTCTTTATTCCTCTTTTTCTAGTTCCTTAAGGTGGGAAGTTAAGTGGTTCACTTGGATTCTCTGTTGTTTGTTCATATATGCCTGAAGTGATATGAACTTCCCTCTTATCACTGCTTTTACTGCATGCCATAGATTCTGATATGTTGTATGGTCATTTTCATTAGTCTGTATATAATTTTTATCTCTGCACTTATTTCTTTTTTGAACCATTCATTTTTTAAAAGTGTGTTGTTTAGTTTCCACATTTTTGTGGGATTTTTTTCCTCCTTTTTGCAGTTGAATTCTAGTTTCAAGGCTTTATGATCAGAAAATATGCTGAGTACAACTTTGATTTTTCTGAATTTGCTGATGTTTTTGTGGCCCAACATATGGTCAATTCTTGAGAATGATCCACATACACTGGAGAAAAATGTATACTCAGTCACTTTGGGATGAAATGTCCTGTAGATGTCTATCATATCCAGGTGCTCTAGTGTTTTGTTTAAGGCCACTATGTCTTTGTTGATTCTCTGTTTGGATGACCGATCTAGAGCCGTCAGCGTTGTATTGAGGTCTCCAAGTATGATTGTATTTTTGTTAGTTTTTGTTTTAAGGTCAATAAGTAGCTGTCTTATATATTTTGGTGCTCCTTGGTTTGGTGCATATATATTAAGAATTGTTATGTCTTCTTGATTCAGTGTCCCCTTAGCCATTATGAAATTGCCATTTTTGTCTCTGAGTACTTTTGTTGTCTTGTAGTCAGCATTCTCAGATATGAGTATTGCTATGCCTGCTTTATTTTTGGATGTTATTTGCTTGGAGTATTGTTTTTCAGCCTTTCACTTTGAATTTGTTTTTATCCTTGTTAGTTAGGTGAGTTTCCTGTAGGCAGCATACAGTTGGATTTTCTTTTATAATCCATTCTGCTACTCTGTGTCTTTTTATTGGTGAGTTTAATCTGTTTACATTTAGTGTAATTATTGACACTTGTGAGTTCCCTATTGCCATTTTATATCTTGCTTTCTGTTAGTTTTGTGTCTTGTTTGATCCTTCTCTTTTGTTTTTCTATCTTTTGTTTTTATTTGGTTGTATTCCATACATCTTTCCTCTGTTGCTATCTTTTTTATCTCATGTGCTTCTGTGGTGGTTTTTTCAATGGTGGTTACCTTTAAGTAATGAAAAATGTTCCTACCCTGTTCATTGTAGTGCACTATTTTGTGAGTACTTTTGCACTCCATCGTCCTTTGCTACTGTTAATCTCCATCCTCTCCCCCCTTTCTTTAATTGTCACAGTTTAAATTTGGTTTTATTGTGTTGTTCTTGGAGCTTTTACTTGTGGCTTTATTTTTTTTGTTCTTTGTATCTGATTGGAGAACCCTTTTTTGTAATTCCTGGAGTGAGGTTTTCTGATGATAAATTCCCTCATCTTTTCTGTATCTGTGAATGTTTTTATTTCTCCTTCATATTTGAAGGATAGCTTTGATGGGTATAATATTCGTGGCTGAAAGTTCTTCTCATTCAGGACTTTAAATATTGCGGTCCACTCTCTTCTAGCTTGTAGAGTTTCTGCTGAGAAATCTGATGATAATCTAATGGGCCTTCCTTTATATGTTGTATTCTTTTTTTCCCTGGCTGCCTTGAGAATTTTTTCTTTGCCATTGGTCTGTGCATATTTCTTTATGATGTGCCTTGGAGTAGGTTTGTTGGGGTTAAGAAAACTCGGAGTTCTGTTTGCTTCATGAATTTGAGGCTTTAGTTCTTTCCACAGGCTTGGGAAGTTCTCATCTATTATTTGTTTGAGTATGTTCTCCATTCCATTTTCTCTCTATTCTCCCTCTGATATACCTATTATTCTTATGTTATTCTTTCTGATGGAGTCAGATAATTCTTGTAGAACTATCTAATTTTTTTTAATTTTTGAGTCTCTTTCTTCTTCTCTCTGTTGTGCCTCAAGTTGCTTGTCTTCTATTTCACTAATCCTCTCTTCTATCTGGCCTGTTCTATTAGCTAAGCTTGTTATCTCATTTTTCAGTTCGTGAATTGAGTTTTTCATCTCTGTTTGATTTGTTTTTATAGTTTCAATTTCCTTGGACATATATTCTTTGTGTTCATTGAGTTGTTTTCTGAGCTTCCTAAATTGCCTATGTGTGTTTTCTTGTATATTTTTGATTAATTTTAGGATTTCTATCTTAAATTCTCTGTCATTTAGCTCCAAGGTTTCCAATATATTAAATTTTTTCTCCATAGATTTCTCCTCATCTATCTGTGTTACCTCTCTTTCTTTTGTATCCATGATATTCGATTTTCTCTTCCTTAGTGGCATCTGAAGGTGGTTTTGTTGATAACATTAATGAGATTTAATAAAGAATAAAAAGTTAAAAAAATAAAAAATCGAAAAAAGTTGTGTTTTTTTAAATTAATAATGAAATAAAGAAAAATAAAATAAAATAAAAATTTTAAAAAAGGAAATTATTCCCCCCTCCTTTTTTCCTCTCCTCTCCTCTCCCCTCTTTCTTGAGAAAATCTTGTGGTGAACTGTGAATTATATTGTATTTAATAGAACAAACAATTCCTGTAATGGAGGGCCTGAATTGGGGAAAAGTAATAAAGGGGCAAGAAAAAAAAATATATAAAAAAATAAAATAAAAAATTTAAAAGGGGGGTATGGACCCACAAAAAGCAAATAATGAAAAAATTTTGATCAAAAAATAAAATGATTTGCATTTAGGTGTTGGTTGATTAAGAGTTATGATGAGAGGAATAAGAGGGAAACAGGAAAATGGGGGGGAAATTAAAAAATTAGTATTGTATTTAGTGGAACAAGAGCTTGATAAAATGGAGAGCCAGGGATGGGAGCACTGCTAGTGAGTTAAAAAGGTGAAGTAAACCCCCCCCTTAATGCCACAAACATAAGTTTGAGTCCCAGATAAGTTAATTTGTTCGTTATTGAGGTTTGAATAAGAGGAGATGTAAAGCAGAAAGGAAGAAACTAATATAGAGGGAGAAAAGAAAGAGAGAGAGAGAAAAAAAAGAGTGAACCACTAAAAGAAGAAAAAAGAAAAAAGAGGAGAGAGGGAGAGTTATGGGTTTTGGAGTGCAACCCTCATAGAGGGAAAGGAAGAGGAAAGAAAAGATAATGGGATATGTAACACTTATGGGTAGTGTAGTTCAAGGAGAGGAGAGAGTAAGACCGGTAGAGAGTTAAATGACCAAATTGGAGGAGGAAAGAAAAAAAACAAAAAACAAAAAACCAAGGATGAAGATAAGAGAAACAAACGAACAAATATAATAAAATTGCATAGGTTATAAAGTTTGTGGATTATTCTTGATTTTGAGAGGTTATCTTTTTGCTTTTGCTTTTCTCTCCCTCTTCCTGGTCAGTGACTCTGTACCCCAAGTTCTGCCCCTTTGGCACGCTCAGGTAGAGGTTTGCAGTTGATAAGTCTCTATGGCGATGTCATGTATTGTGCTTCAGTCTCGTTGGCAGTCGAGGCTCATTAGCATTTATAGGCTCCGACAGTGATAGAGTCCGTGTTCCTGGAGCCTCTCTCCTAGTCTTTCCTTCCTGAATTAGTAGCCTGATAATCCAGCTATGGGGTTGCTGCTGCCTTTGCCTGGATAGTAAGAGGCTCAAAGAGCTGGCAACTCCCCACTCTATTCCCACTCAGCGCAGGGCTCTGGGTAAGGCTCAGTCAGTCAGAGCTGCTAGCATAATCAGACGGGGCTTTTATCCACTCAAAGACCTCTGGCTCTGCCACTCTAACACGGGCGGGCACCCACTCCCGGGGCGCTTGGAGTAAACTCTCGCTCACTATCTGCGCACGCAGACCAGGATGTCAGGCCAGAAGTCTCGCCCTCTGAGTGATACCCCGCCCGCACTGAAAAGTTCCGGCCTTGGAATTGACTCTCGCTCCGTCCCCGTGTGCAGCTTTTTTGAGGTGCTGGGGCGGCCTGAGATTCCGCTTTTGGCCCACACAAAGGCCCCTGACTCTGCCCCTCTATGGGATAACACGGGCTTTCACTCCTGAGGTGCTGGGAGGAGTCTCATGCCCACTCTCCGTCTGCACAGACCAGGATGTCAGGCCGGAAGTCTCGCCCTCTGAGTGAAACCCCCCATCTGCACTGAAAAGTTCCAGCGTTGTAATTAGCTCTCACTCCCTTCCTGTGCGCGGCTCCCTCAGGGTGCATAAACAGCCCGAGATTCCGCTTTTTGGCCAACACAAACGCCCCTGACTCTGCCCCTCTGTGGGATAACACGGGCAGGCACTGCCGAGGCACTCGGAGGAATCTCTTGCTCACGATCTGCGTGCGCAGAACAGGATATCAGACCAGCGGCCTCATCCTCTGAGTGAAACCCCCGCCCGTATGAGAAAGTTCCAGCATTGGAATTAGTTCTCGCTCCCTCCCCGAGTGCGGCTCTCCCAGGATGCTGGGGCGGCCCAGAGGCTTTTGGCCCACACAAAGGCCTCTGACTCTGCCTCTCTGTGGGGTAACATGGGCGCACCCTCCCGGGGCTTTGGAAGGAATCTCTCGCCCACTATCTGCGTGCGCCGACCAAGAGATCAGGTAAAATGGCTGCCCCGCTTAGCTTTCTTTGTCTGGGTTTGGTGCGAGTGTTAGCTGTATTGCCCGGGTTGTCACAGGAACAGTTTTTTCTTGGCTTGGATCTCCGTGCCACAGCCTGGTTCAGCCGTTTGTGCCACGGCCTGGATCTATTCACCCCCTTTGCCCGCCTTAGTTTCTATGTTATCAGTTTCCAGTGAAAGCCACCCTGTTTAGGTTAGTGAGGAAGGCGGAGCATTTCTTACTCCCTATATCCTTCTGTGTATGGTTATATATTTAGCCAATTTTTCGCTTGATCATACCTTTGGGTGTATTGCAAAACATTTGGAGGCTCCAAGGATAGGTTTTTCTGTTTCTGGTTGAACATCTTGTTGAGTCTTGGGGGAGATTTATTGGTATCACTTCCTACCCCGCCATTACTCTGACGTCAGTCCTTTTGAGCTTTTCGATTTGATTCATTCCTAGTTTCATGCTGTTGTGATTGGAGAAAGTGCTTGATATAATTTCAGTCTTCTTAAATTTGTTGAGAGCACTTTTGTGCCCTAACATGTGGTCTATCCTAGAGAATGTACCATGAGCACTTGAAAAGAATGTATATTCTGCTGCTTTCAGGTGAAAGGTTCTGAAGGTATCTATTAAATCGAGTTGATCTAGTGTTTCCAATAAGTCTGCTGTTTCTTTGTTAATTTTCTTTCTTGCAGATCTATCTAGTTATGTTAGTGGGGTATTGAAATCCCCTACTATTATAGTATTGCTGTTGATTTCGCCCTTTAAATCCATCAAAGTTTGCTTTATATATTTGGGTGCTCCTATATTAGGTGCATAGATATTTATAATAGTTATATCTTCCTGTTGGATTACTGCCTTTATCATTATGTAGTGGCCTTCTTTATCTCTTACTATATCCTTTGTTTTAAAGTCCAATTTGTCTGATATAAGTATTGCTACCCCAGCTTTTTTTTCATTTCCATTTGCATGAAATGTTTTTTTCCATCCTTTTACCTTCAATCTATGTGTGTCTTTTGTTCTAAGGTGTGTCTCTTGTAGACAACATATGTATGGGTCCTGTTTTCTTATCCATGCAGCTACCCTATGTCTTTTGATTGGATCATTTAATCCATTTACATTTAAGGTTATTATTGATATGTAGTTGTTTATTGCCATTTTATTCTTTAAAGGTGTATTCCTTTTTTGCTATATTCTTTTCCCACTTTGATCTGTTTACAACCGTTCCCTTAACATTTCCTGCAGCATTCATTTGGTTTTAATGAATTCCTTGAGTTGTTTTTTGTCTGGAAAGCTTTTTATTTCTCCTTCAATTTTAAACGATAGCCTTGCTGGATAAAGTATTCTTGGTTGTAGGTTCTTGTTCTGCATTACCTTGAATATTTCTTGCCATTTTCTTCTGGCCTCAAGCGTTTCTGTTGAGAAGTCAGATGTCATTCTTATGGGGGCTCCTTTGTAGGTGATAACTTTTTTTTCTCTTGCAGTTTTTAATATTTTCTCTTTATCACTTAGCTTTGGTATTTTAATTATGATGTGTCTTGGTGTAGGTTTCATTGGGTTTCTCTTTAATGGAGTCTCTGTGCTTCTTGGACTTGTGAGCGTTTCTCTTGCATTAATTTAGGGAAGTTTTCAGCTATGATATGATTGAACAAAGTCTCTATCCCTTGTTCTTTTTCTTCTTTTTCAGGAACCCCTATGATGCGGATGTTATTTCTCTTCATGTTGTCACAGAGTTCTCTAAGCATTTCCTCTGACTTTTTGAGTCTCTTTTCTCTTTTCTTCTCTACTTTCATGCCTTCATTCCAGTTGTCCTCTAACTTGCTGATTCGATCCTCTGCTCTATCTATCCTGTTTTTAATTCCTTCCATTTTGGTCTTTATTTCTGATATTGTATTTGTCATCTCTGACTGATTCTTTTTTATACTTGCTATTTCTTTATTTAGGTGTTCATAATGACCATCCATTGTTGTTGTAAGATCCCTAAGCATCCTTACAATTATTATTTTAAACTCCGCATCTGGAAGTTTGATTATTTCCATATCACTCAGTTCATCTTCTGAAGCTGTCTCTTGTGGTTTCATTTGGATTGCACTTCTTTGTCTTCTCATTATCTGTTTTTGGTTGTTTTATTTGTAGAGTTGGTTGAGTCTAGGCTTGGTGTTGTCTGCCTCCAGTGTTCAGTTGTGTTATTTCTAGGTCTTCTTGGGTTGGTATCAGCTGTTATCTGTAATCCACTTTTGGATTTGGGCAGCTTTGAAGTCTTGATTTGTTTGTTTTCTTAACAAGTGATAGTCTTGTTTACTGATCCTAGCAGGGGGCTTCCTTGAAACTGTATCCAGGAATGCAATGGGTGTAACCTGAGATTCTGAAGGCCTCTTCCACCAACTAATCTCACTGGGGGCAGGGTGTTTTCTCAGATTCAGTAGGGGGAAGTGTATCTCAGATCTCCATGGAGACCTGAGTTACTGCCCCTCCTCCCCACTTCTTATTTTCAGCTGTGTCTTGTTGCGCTGATTGGAGCTGGAAAGTTATCCGGAGATCTCTGATCCGGAAGCACTTCAGCTCTGTTTTGTGAAAGGTTCAGTCCCTCCCCCAGCTATGGCCGCCTCCAGTATGGATGAGTCAGCTTTTTTAGTTTGTTTCCTGCATTCCTTAGCCCCTCACTGTCTGTCCCTCTCCCTGTGCTTTCCACTTGGGAGATAAGCTGGTCTTTTCAACACACCTTGCTCCCTGGTCACCAGGCAAGTGGCTGTGAGCAGTAGTTTCTGTTCTTTTCCCTGTGTGACATCCCCTCTGGGCTCTCAGCCTCACCCCCCCCCTTTTCCTGTAAGCAGAGAAGATTCAGGCACTCCCTACCAGGTTTGTTGTGGCTTCTTCTTTGCTCCTTGATTTTTGAGAGCTGTTCTTGCAGTTCAGAGTTGGTTTTTCATGCTGATTTTTCCTAAATTGATTTGTATTCCAGTTTGGTGGTGAGAGCTGGGCATCTGTGCATCCACCTACTCTGCTGCCATCTTTTTTCTCCTTTTATTATTCTTTTTAAAGTATTAAATGCATGAAATAACAAACTACTTTTTGGCATATCATTTTTTTATACTTAAAACAGTCACTAGGGCAGAGAACTGATTTTTAAATTATTTGAATCCCACCAGTGGATAAAGAGATAAGCCAAAGGCTGAACAAGAGTGGAGGAAGGGCCTATTAATGCTGATGGAGAACAAAACAATGACTTTTATATCTTAAAGTTCTGGAATCCATTCCTGGCTTGACTCTTTCTCTGGCTAAGTGACTTAATTCCTCATTGCATTCTTGTATGCAGAGTTGATATTATGCCCATTCAGGGCTACTATCTGTTGTATATGAAGTAATTCAAATAAAGCACCAAGGAAGATGCTGGGCACATAGTGTGTGCTTTGCACATGTTGGTCCCCCAGTGAAATTCAGTGAAAACCTTGAAGGATAATTAGAAGCTTGACAGTCTGAAAAATTATAAGAAAAATGCATTTCAACTCAAAAGAAAAAATAGGGTGAGTCAAGCAAGAGAAGCTTTGGGATTTTCACAAAAAACCTCAAGGGATTTAAGCAACCCTTGAGTGTGAATAAATGTCAGTGCAAAAACCTGGGTGTGTATTCTTTTGTATTTCTTTCCTTTTGTTTCTGCTCATTTTCTTCTTTTGCCTTCTTTCTTTCCCCTTCAACTTCCCCTTCTTAGATTCTATTCTGAAGACCATCATTATTTTCCCAGGTAATCTTAAGAATAGCATATAATTTTTCTAAAATAGCACAGTTTCATAGGAGTTAAGACCTGGAAGGAGCATAATTTCAAATTTGAAACAGGGAGGACAGAGTTATTTGCTCCACCGAGACAAAGGAATAGTGATAAAATTTACTCGGTAATGAGTGCCTGTTAGGTGCTTCACATGTAATATGATTTCTTACAACTGCAAGGTGCATCCTAATCCCATATTATAGATAAGAAAAATCAACCTGGAGAGGTTAAGTGCCTAAAATTTATGAAACCAGGATTTTACCCCAAGTCGTCTCATTTTAAAGACTCTGGTCTCTCCTGAGGACTTTCTTACATCCCCAAATTTATTAGTTTTCTCTGGTCTTTCATCTGAGGCCACATAGCCATGCGTGCAGTTCTTAGCTCTGGAAGTACTACCCATGTTTAATAGAAGCAGTGATTAGGACATGTTATCTATATAAACAAGAAAAATGACAATAGTATTACAATCTATTGGTTCTAAGACTGGAATTTTATTTAATACATGCCAAAGATATTAATAGCTTATTAAAGTACACAAAAGACAGAAGAATGCTTGTGATTCCACCAGTTTCCCATATTGATTAATACTGAACCAATGAATCCTCCTCTCCAAACTGTTTTGTTTTCAATGCTCAAGGTAATATAGCTGACCTCCTTCTGTTATTCTTTTTGCTTAAACCCACTTATGCAATGAACAGAAGTATCACCATGCAGCAAAATATGGAGAATCTAGTCTATCCTCCACACTCAGGAGAAAAATGTATTGTCTTGAGGATTTAACAACTCTTGTACATATTTTATTCATTTGATCTCTTAGCAACTTAAAGCAATTGTCAAGAAGCCTGTCTTCTTTATACTGGAGGCTTGCTTTAAATCCTGGTATGTATTCTTTAGTATTTCGAGTATGATTTGTAGAGCTTGACAGTTTTGAAGCTGAACTGTGAACATGTCTGAAAACAACTATAATTGGAACAACTTCTTGGGGAGTTTCTTTGTTTATAAGAGAAATGGTTCAAATATGATGGTGTACAACTGCTTGATTATGCTTTGTTTTTAATTTTTATGAAATGCTTCTCTCTGGCCTATGAAGTTTGGACATACCTTTACCACTGGTGTCTACACGCACACACACTCCTATTTCTTAGCACATTTCTAAGATAATTCTTTCCCTGTGGGGAACATGAGATTAAAATGTTGAAGAAGGAGGAAAGTCATGGGATTTTGCTAGGGTTATAGAATATTTGTCATGAAAATGGCTTTAGAGAATATTTTTCCAAAGCTTTCATCTTATAGATAAGGAAAATGAGACCCAGCGAGGCAGAGTTGCATACTCAAGGTCACACAGCTGGATATTCACATATTCACAGAGACAGGGTTAGACTCCATTTCTTCTGACTTTCACATTAAGATATGGTAGACAATCAGAGGGAGCAAGACTTAAAACAATTCCAGGAAAACATGCCAATTTGAAACAGTGCTCCTTTGCTCCCACTTTCTACTTCCTTCTTCAGTTTCCTTATCAAGTACTTTTGGTTGAAACTTACAGCCAGACTACTCTGGGCCTTCTACCTCCTTCAGTCTTTCTTTTACCTTCTCCCAGCTCTACTCTAATTCTTACATGTACTGCTGCTGCTTCCTGATGGCAAAGTATTTTACAAACCTGCTCAAATTCAAAAGAGGTCATTGGGTGAGGCAGTGCCTAATGCAAAAGGCTAATGATAAAAATGTGGACAATGGAGGAGAGGATTTTATTTTTTAATTAGATTAATGAAGTAATTCTGATTGGGAGACAAGAGAGCTTGGTTGGTAGAGTGGTTCTCAGCCTTTAAATAACCATCTAGGCCCCTGTTGCCCACCTAACATACAAAGACCTTTGTATAATAATGTAATGTCAAGCTGAAAATCCATAGTAAAAATGAGAACTGTTATTTAAAGAATTACTCTTTAATCCTGTAAAACAACTTTTTTTTTCTTCAGTTCTTTACAGTTCACAAAGTACTTGCACATCCATTTCCTTATTGGTCCTCAAACAACCATGTGAGTTTGGTAAGGTAATCTGTGTTGTTATTTGGAAGGAAAACAGAGGTTCGAAGTTAGAGAGACTCACTCAGGATAGACACAAATCTAGGTCTTTTAATTCTATAAATCTCATGTTCTTTTTATTTCACCACTTTGTCTCCCCAAAAAGCCCAACAACAAACCTTTACAATTTTAGAAATGAGGGAAATTGGGCCAAATCTATTTAGAAAGTGTGATAGTTAATTTTATGTGCCATCTGCAATAGGTCCAGGCTGCTGAACAAGCTGTTCTGCTGCTTGGGTATATGATCCCAGAAGGTTATGTTGATATTATTTCAAGACTCTATTTCCTGAATGCTATGGCAGGTAGGGTCAGAATGTGAGGCACAGACATACGATAGAACTTGGCTGTTTTTGCATTATATGGATAAGATAGTACACACTTGCTAGTTTAGTTTACTCTTTTGTTCTTATGAAATGTTTCTAGCTTGCATGCATACACACAGAGATTTTATTGATGATAAAAGCTGCTATCTGTGGGAAAGTGGGCTTCCTAATTTAAAACCTAAGTGTGAGACCTGTCATCCTACTCATAGGACCTGAAGAGTACTCTTCTTCTCTGTCCATCTTTGGGCCTGGAAGAACAAATGTCCTCTTCAGGCAGCTCAGTCTTAAGGAAAGAGAAGGGAAGGAGTTGGGCTCATTCACTGTTACTCTTTCTGAACTCAGCTATCATTTTACCTCCTCTTAAGCAGAGTAAATAAGGCAGCCAGAGGAGCCAGAATCACTACATTAATGGCTTCCCTTCACATGAAAGGAAATGTCAGGAGTGGAGAGACATGTCCCATATATAAAGTAATCCAAGTTACTGAAGATTACATGACAACATAGGTGAAACACTTAGGGCCTAGTCTAGAGTCAGTGCTTGATTAATGGAAGCTCTTTTAATTAGAAATCCAAAGACTCATTTCTGGTCCTAGCTCCTCCATTAACTGTGTGATTCAGAACAAGAGATCACATCTATCTCCTCAACTGCTAAATCCCCAGAACAAAGACTGCGGCTTTGCATAGTACCAGCAATAATAATATCAACAACAATAACAACAACTTTTCTAAAAATTGATTTTAATTTATTGTGTTTACATAGATTCTAGTGTCACCCCAAATACATCCCCCCTGCCCCCATATTTTCCTCAACATCTTCCAGTCCTCTTCCTTATAGCACCCTCCTCCCTTCCCTTCAGGTTTATCTCATCGAGTATCATCCCCTTTCCCTCTGTACTCTTTTCCTCTGGTCCCTTTGATCCCGCCTCTGTCTCAATTCTGTTCCTCAGTTCACATAGTTCATTGGATTCCTCAAATGAGTGAGGTCATATGATATTTTTCTTTCTCTGCCTGGCTTATTTCACTTAACATAATAGTTTCCAGGTCATCCATGTTGTCACAAAAAGTAAGATTTCCTTCTTTTTCATGGTCCCATAGTATTACATCATATATATGAACCATTGCTCTTTAATCCACTCGTCCACTGACAGACACTTGGGCTGTTTCTAGATCTTCACTATTGTGAACAATGCTGCCATAATAATGGGAGTGCATTTCTCCTTTTGAATCAGTGATATGGTGTTCTTAGCGTATATTCCTAAAAGTGGGATGGCTGGGTCAAAGGGCAGTTCCATTTTTAATTTTTTGAGGAATCTCCATACTGTTTTCCACAGTGGCTGAACCAGTCTGCATTCCCACCAGCAGTGCAGGAGAGTTCCCTTTTCTCCACATCCTTGGAGGAGAGTTCCCTTTTCAATACATCCTTGCTGGCACTTCTCTGTGTTGTTTTGTTGATTAGCGCCATTCTGACAGGTGAAATCTCATTGTGGTGTTAATTTGCATTTCTCTAAGGATTAATGATGTTGAACATTTTTTCATATACCTGTTGGCCCTGTGTATGTCCCCTGTAGAGAAGTGTCTATTCATTTCTTTTCCCCGTTTTTTGATTGGATTGTTTGTCTTCCTGGTGTTGAGTTTTACAAATTTTATAAATTTTGGTTAATAATCCTTTATCAGATGTATTGTGGAATATGTTCTCTCATTGTGTAGTTTGTCTTTTTATTCTGTTCTTATTGTCTTTAACTGTGCAAAAACTTTTTAGTTTGATACAGTCCCATTTGTTTATCCGGTCTTTTATTTCACTTCCCCGTGGAGATAAATCAGCAAATGTATTGCTGTGAGAGATGTCGGAGAGCTTCCTGCCTATGTTTTTTTCAAAGATACTTATGATTTTAAGGCTTACATTTAAGTCTTTTATCCATTTTGAGTTTATTTTTGTGAATGGTGTAACTTGGTGGTCTAGTTTCATTTTTTTGCAGGTAGCTGTCCAATTTTCCCAACACCATTTGTTGAAGAGGCTGTCTTTACTCTTCATTGTATGCTATTTACTTTACATTGTATGCTATTAACTCCTTTGTCAAAGATCAGTTGTTCATAAATGTGTTGGTTTATTTCTGGGTTCTCTGTTCTGTTCCATTGATCTATATGCCTGTTCTTATGCCAGTACCAGGTTTGGCCTTGTAGTATAACTTGATATCTAGAAGTGTGATACTTCCCACTTTATTCTTCCTTTTCAAGATTGCTGAGGCTATTCGTGTTCTCTTTCGCTTCCATATAAATTTTTAAAATATGTGTTCTATATCTTTGAAGTATGTCATTGGTATTTTGATTATATTGCATTAAATTATAAATTGTTCTGGGTAATATAGACATTTTTATGATGTTTATTCTTCCTAACTATGAGCATGGTATATGCTTCCACTTGTTTGTATCTTCCCTGATTTCTTTTATCAATGTTTTATAATTTTCCGAGTACAAGTCTTTTTTTTTTTTTTTTTTTTCATTTTTCTGAAGCTGGAAAGGGGGAGAGACAGTTAGACAGACTCCCGCATGCGCCCGACTGGGATCCACCCGGCACACCCACCAGGGGCAACGCTCTGCCCACCAGGGAGCGATGCTCTGCCCATCCTGGGTGTCGCCATATTGCGACCAGAGCCACTCTAGCGCCTGAGGCAGAGGCCACAGAGCCATCCCCAGCGCCCGGGCCATCTCCGCTCCAATGGAGCCTTGGCTGCGGGAGGGGAAGAGAGAGACAGAGAGGAAAGCGCGGCAGAGGGGTGGAGAAGCAAATGGTTGCTTCTCTTGTGTGCCCTGGCCGGAATCGAACCCGGGTCCTCCGCACGCTAGGCCGACGCTCTACCGCTGAGCCAGCCGGCCAGGGCCGAGTACAAGTCTTTAATCTCACTGGTTAAATTTATTTTTAGTTACTTTATTTTTTTGGTTGCAGTGGTGAAGATGATTGCTTCTTTAATTTCTCTTTCTGACAATTGATTATTAGTGTATAAAAATGCTTCTGATTTCTGAGTAATAATTTTATATCCTGCCACTTTGCTGAATTCATTTATCAGTTCCAGTAGTTTTTTGACTGAGACTTTAGGGTTTTCTATATACAATATCATATCATCTGCAAATAATGATAGTTTTACTTCTTCTTTTCCAATTTGGATGCCTTTTATTTTTTTCTTGTCTGATTGCTGTGGCTAGGACTTCCAGAACTATGTTGAATAAGAGTGGTGAAAGAGGGTAACTCTGCCTTTTTCCTGATCTTAAGGTGTTTTAATTTTTGCCCATTGAGTATAATGTTGGCTGTGGGTTTGTCACAGATTGCCTTTATCATGTTGAGGTATGTTCCCTGTACTCTCATTTTGCTGAGAGTTTTGATCATGAACGGGTGCTGGATTTTATCAAATGCTTTTTCTGCATCTATTGAAATTATCATGTGGTTTTTCTTTTTCCTTTTGCTTATGTGATGAATCACATTGATTGATTTGCAAATATTTGTACCAGCCTTGCCTCCCAAGAATATATCCCACTTGATCATGGTGTATGATTTTTTTCATATATTGCTGGATCTGGTTTGCTAATATTTTGTTGAGGATTTTAGCATCTAAATTCATCAGGGATATTGGCCTATAATTTTCTTTCTTTGTGTTGTCTTTGCCTGGTTTTGGAATCAGAATTATGCTTGTCTTATAAAAGAAGCTGGCTTGGAAGTCTTCCTTCCTCTTGAATTTTTTGAAATAGTTTGAGAAGGATAGGAGTTAATTCTTCTTTCAATATTTGGTAGAAATCACTTGTGAATCTATCAGGCCCAGGACTTTTCTTTTTTGGGAGTTTTTTTGATAACCATTTTGATCTAATTTGTTGTAATCAGTCTGTTTAGGTTTTCTGATTCTTCCAGATTAATTTTTGGAAGATTATATGTTTCAAGGAGCTTGTTCATTTCATCTACGTAGTCCAGTTCTTCATAGTATTTTCTTACAATGTTTTGTATTTCTTTTGTGTTAATTGTTATTTCTCCACTCTCATTTTTAATTTTATTTATCTGAGTCCTCTCTCTTTTTTTCTCAGTGAATCTGGTTAAAGGTTCATCGATCTTATTTACCTTTTCAAAGAACCAGCTCCTGGTTTCATTGATCCTCTGTATTGTTTCTTTAGCCTCTATGTTATTTATTTACACTTTGATCTTTATTATTTCCTTCCTACTACTACCTCTGTGCTTTACTTGCTGTTCTTTTTCTAGTTCTTTTAGATGTAGGGTTAAGTTGTTTATTTGAGCTTTTTCTAGCTCTTTATGTATGCCTGTAATGCTATGAACTTCCCTCTCAGGACTGCTTTTGCTGTGAACCATAAATTTTGAGGTGATGTATGCTTATTATCTTCATTTCTAGAAAATTTTTAATTTCTTCTTTGATCTCATTCTTAATCCATTCATTATTTAACAACCTGCTATTTAGTTTCCATGTGTTTGAGAATTTTTGAGCTTTTCTGTTGTGGTTCGTTTCTAGTTTCATGCCATTGAGATCAGAGAAAGTGCTCGTTATGATTTCAATCTTTTTAAATTTGTTGAGACCATTTTTGTGCCCTAACATGTGGTCTATCCTAGATAATGTGCCATGAGTACTTGAAAGGAATGTATATTCTACTGCTTTGTGGTGAAACGTTCTGTAGATATCTATTAAATCGAGTTGATTCAGTGTGTCCTTTAAGTCTGGTGTTTCTTTGTTAATTTTCTTTCTTGAGGATCTATCTAATGATGTTAGTGGGGTATTGAAATCTCCTACTATAATAGTATTGCTGTAGATCTCACCCTTTATATCCATCAAAGTCTGCTTTATACATTTAGGTGTTCCTATATTAGGTGTGTAGATACTTAGAATGGTTATATCTTCCTGTTGGATTGTTCCCTTTATCATTATGTAGTGACCTCCTTTATCTCTTACTGTAGCCTCTGTTTTAAAGTCCATTTTGTCTGATATAAGTATTGCTACCCCAGCTTTTTTTTCATTTCCATTTATGTGAAATATTTTTTTCCATCTTTTTATCTTCAGTCTATATGGATCTTTTGTTTTTAGGTGTGTCTCTTATAGACAGCATAGGTATGGGTCCTGTTTTCTTATCCACACAGCTACCCTATGTCTTTTGATTGGATCATTTAATCCATTTACATTTAAAGTTATTATTGATATGTAGTTGTTTATTGCCATTTTATTCTTTAAAACTGTATTCCTTTTTTTGCTATATGCTTTTTCTCCTTTGATCTGTTTACAACAGGCCCCTTAGCATTTCTTGCAGCATTGGTTTGGTTGTAGTGAATTTCTTGAATTGTTTTTTGGGGTTTTTTTTTTTGTCTGAAAGGTTTTTATGTCTCCTTCAATTTTAAATGATAGCCTTGCTGGATGAAGTAGTCTTGGTTGTAGGTTCTTGTTCTGCATTACTTTGAATGTTTCTTGCCATTCCCTTCTGGCCTCAAGTGTTTCTGTTGAGAAGTCAGATATCATCCTTATGGGGGCTCCTTTGTAGGTGATAGCCTTTTTTTCTCTAGCAGCTTTTAATATTTTCTCTTTGTCACTTAGCTTTGGTATTTTAATTATGATGTGTTTTGGTGTAGATTTCCTTGGGTCTCTCTTTAATGAAGTTCTCTGTGCTTCTTGAACTTGTGAGATGTTTTCCTGTCTTAATTTAGGGAAGTTTTCAGCTATGATATGTTTGAACAAAGTCTTTATCCCTTGTTCTTTCTCTTCTTTTTCAGGAACCCCTATGATGCAGATGTTATTTCTCTTCATGTTGCCACAGAGCTCTCTTAGAGTTTCCTCAGACTTTTTGTGTCTCCTTTCTTTTTTCTGTTCTGCTTCCATGCCTTCATTTATCTTGTCCTCTAACTTGCTGATTCAATTCTCAGTTTCATTTATCCTCCTTTAATTCCTTCCATTGTGTTCTTTATTTCTGATACTGTATTTGTCATTTCTGACTAATTCTTTTTTATTATTTCAATTTCCTTTTTATATTTGCTATCTCTTTATTTAGGTGTTTGTAATGACCATCCATTTTTGTTCTAAGATCTTTGAGTATCCTAACAATCATTATTTTAAACTCTTTATCTGGTAATTTGGTTATATCTGACTCATTCAGGTCTTTTTCTGGGGATTTTTCTTGATTCATTTTTGTTGCATTTCTCTGCCTTCCCAATTTTTCTGTGTAAAAGAAGGTTTTGGCATTGGAATCCACTGGGTTTGGCCTCTGTGTTCTCTAGGTGTGGTCTGTCTGCATGCCTGCCACCCCTTCTGCTGTTGCTGCCTAGGGCGTTCATTATGGGGGTTGCTGCTGCCAGCCCACTGGGGCTGTTGCTGTGGTTTCTGCCTCTCCTTCACAGGAGGGTCTGTAATCACTTGCTGGGGTTTACAAGCCTTGGTGTCCTGAGCCTTTGCCTCACTCCTGTAAGCCTTGGCCCTGAGGGCTGAGGTAAGCACCATTGCTCAGCTGTGGATCTCTCCCTGATTTTGTGCTTTCACCCTGCCCCTGCAAGAGGAGCTCACTGGTGGGATGGCTGCAAGCCTTGGCTCCACAATCCAGGAAGGGTTGCAGGCAACCTGCTCAGTAGTGGGACTCAGCCTGTTCTGGGCTTTCCTTCACCCCCATGGGAGGAGCGGGCTGGTGTGTCAGGCTGCAAGCCTGTGTTCCAGTGGGTTGGACAAGGCTGAGCTCTTGTGCCCTTGCTCAAGGGCAGGCCTCCACCCCTTCTGGGGCTACCGCCCTTTCCCCCGCAGGCTGGATTGCAGGTGGCCCGCAGCTGAGCTTGACTACTTTCGTTTGTTCCTTCCACCCCAGCCCAGCAAGACTGAGCTCACACCTGGGCCTCAGTTGTGGCCAGCTGGCTTCCATTCTTGCTGACGGAACTGCACTTCCATGTCCTGCCACCACCGCCCTTGGGCAAGCCCTCAGCCATATGGGTGGAGGTGCTGCAGCTCAGACCCTAACACTCAATACTGTAGTCCTGAAAGCTCCCTCCTTCTAAGCGACTCTGCTCTAAATACTGCGGGAGAGCTTGTTTGGCTGGTGTGCTTCTTCCCTTTGCTGGTATTGCTAGTTCTAGGGAAAATATTCACTTTAGATTTGGGGAGTGACTCAGCCCAGGGGTTAGGGGAACACTCTCAAAGTGTTTCTGCCTGTGCCTTCTAGATTACACTCTCTTCCAGCTGCTCCAGTCCTCTCCTCTCTGCCCGTCTCCTGGAGCCCTGGGTGGGTGGTTGTGAGAGAGGTTTTCTGTATGGTCCCTTTAAGAAGAATCCTGGGTATGAGAAATTAGTCTCTTTCTCACAAACAGTATCCTGACTTGCTTCCAGCTAAATACTGTCCATATGCCTCTTCTAGGCTGGGGCTTTGTTCCTGGGGCTCAGGACCCTCTCCTCTCTGCTAAACTCACTTCCTGCCATGCGAGTCTCTCCAGGCTGCTGTTCGCTCTGGGGAGCTGGGCAGCCCTCTCCATGTTTTTGCTTTTCCTACCAGTCTCAGTGTGGCTTTTTCAGTGTTCCTTGGTTGAAGAGTCCTATTTGTTTAGTCCAAAGGTGGTTTTTCCAGATGATGGTTCTTAAAATTAAGTTGTAATCCACTTTGGTTTTGGGAGGTGGAAGTTCTAACAACAACTTTTTAATATTAATTATCCTCTGAATCTGTTTCTTCATCCACAAAAAAAGAAATTTGATGTTGATGACATTTAAATTTCTTCTTCATTCTAATAATCTAATTCTGTAATAGGGAAACTCAGCAAGTCCAATATACCTCTGTGTTTTTGGTTTTAAAAAAAGACAAAAGGATTTGCTGCCAGTATTGACATTTAGTCTTTGTATAATGAAATCCAATATTCAGAAAGGGTAATTCATTTAGAATAGTAACATACAGTAGGTATAATTCTCTAATAATGTTAGGGTTATTTTTTCTTGAGTCCCCAAATACCTGGTCAATTTTAGTAGTAGTGCCATCATTTTCTGCATCTGTTGTATTTTTTTAAAAAAACATTCATTTGGGGATACTGAAACACTTATCTCTATTGGTCAAGTGACCATAGATATGCTACTATAGGGTCTTCTCACTTTAAAAGTTGAGAATTTTATGGAATAAATCCAATGTCCCCAAGTGGTCAGATTACACTGGGGAACAAAATTTTTGTTGCTTCCACAAAAACACTTGTTCTTACCTAATTTGACTGTGCTGATCTCAAATCTGACATTAGTTTTTCTCTGCAAACTACAGTTTTTTTGCAATTCAAGATTCTAGGTTTTCATCTTATTGTAAAATTTTCAACATTTAGTTTAACATAATGAAGTAGAATGTCTTCTTGGGCATTATCTTTGTGAAAATATAATAATTTATATAATTCATTAAATACACTAATACACTAAAAGATATGATTGCATCAGAATTTATCTACAATTTCCAAATAGAACATATTAAAACACTTATTTTAATCATAAAATTTGTGCAAAACTTATTTAAATTCTAATCAGGCAAAAATTTATGTTTGTAGCTCTTGCATTTGTGTACTTGTTGAGGACAATTTTGTTTAATGTTCCAGCAGTAATCTGCTCATCACTAAAAGCTTTAAGATTTTTGGGAAACTTGTCAAGGTGACTATTCAGGAAGTGAATCTTAATGCTTATGTTACATCCAGTGTCACGGAAAGCCAACAGCATCTTTTGAACCAGAAGTTCATAGTTTTCTGCTTTTTTGTTGCCAAGGAAGTTCTTTGTAACTGCAACAAAAGGCTGCCATGCTGCTTTCTCCTCCTTATTCATCTTCCTGGCAAATTCTTTGTCACATACAAGGGTTCAAATTTGAGGTCCATCGAATACACCTGCTTTTATCTTCTTGAAAGTCAAGGTAGGAAATGCAGAAATAATATGTTGAAAGTATTCACTTTCTCTATACAAAGCCTGAACAAACTGCTTCATTAAGCCAAGTTTGAGGTGAAGTGGGGGAAAAATGATCCTGTCTTGATTAACTACAAGTTCATTTACAATATTTTGCATCCCTACTTCCAGAGCTTCACGTTTCAGCCACTCCTTCTGTGTCCAGTGTTTCTCCTGAGCTCGGCTGTCCCTCAAACGCAGAAAGCAAGGATACTTCGTGAAAACTCTTCATGTTGTCTTAGCAGGAAATTTATCATTTTAAGATCCACACAAATGATCCAGTTATGCTCCTCATACTTCAGAAAGTTGAGGACAATTTTTATGTCATTCTTACTAAGTCATTCAATTCAGGTTGGCTAAACTGTTGAGGGGTTAACGACTACTTGGCATCAGAAGAAGACCCTTCAGATTCTACAACCATTTCCTCATGCATCTTATCAAAATACACTTAATCACCATGTTCACTTTGTTCATCCTTAGAAGAAATAAAACCATTGAAAACTGGAATCAGGAGTGTCTCAGAGTGTGGGATAGGTTGTATTGCCGAAGGAATATTAGGATATGCGATCATATGCAGTTTTTTCTTGCCAATGCCCTTTGTATGGATCAGACAGAAATAACAGTTACTGCTGTGGTCCCTAGGTTCATGTCAAACCATGGGAATACCGAAGGCATTCCTTTGCATTTTCCTTTTGTCCAGTCATGAAGCATTTCCTCACAATGATGACACACAATATGAGGAGCCCAGTTCTTGTCTTGATCGCCAAGGGGAACTTGATAATAGGCAATATATATACACGTGTCACAAATGATGTGCATATATTGCGCCTTTGACGTTGAAGTGTGTAACAGTCACATATCATATATAACTGAAGGTGTCAGAACTATTCTTACATTTACACCTACTCGAAGAAGCCATTCAATCTTAAAACAAAATAAGAGGTTGTTTTTATCAGATAATATTTTTTTTACATTTAAAAACAACTACAATTATGTAAAAGTGATGTTTGTAAAACATTAATTGCCTTGTGGTTATGTTCAATCCAAGAGTCATTGCCCTTTAACTCTAATTTAAAAACCAACGCCATTAACTGTAATAAAAAAAGTTAAATTAAATAAAAACTAGAGCATGCACTGAAAAACGGATTTCAGATTTGGAATCAGAGATGCAGAAATACATAGAAACAGTTTTAAAACCTTATGCAACAGAAAATGAAAAAAAAAATTTTCCCCAGTGTTATTATTTTAGAAATTAATCTCTTCCTTGCCCACTAAGCCAAAAATAAAAGCACTCTTCAACTATTTCCATATTAGAATGAGAACTTGGTTCAGATACTAATATGACCTGGAGACAGAGCTAATAAATAGCTTAGCTTAGTTCTGAGCACTTTCTAAGGTGCCTTTGTACCTTATATCTTAAGAGATTTGTACTTATAACTAGATGCACCACCATCTACTATGAAACTGGAAAGTTTTTGTGCTCCAGAAGAGGGAATGCACAAAATACAGAATCATTAACTTTTTCATTAGAAAATATAAAATTTCTTATTTACATTTGAACAGATTTGCCAACAAAGGCAAAAGCCCTAAATCTAAAGTGAACAGCCTCAAAAGGCACAGTGAAAATTACACATTAGTTAAATGATTTTAGCAACTCTACAAACAAGGTTCTTCAAGACTCAGATCTTCTTTATGTCCTGCTGTTTTTTAGTCTGGAGTCTAAACAACTATCTGTCTACTTTGTGTCTGACTTATTTTCCTGACAGACAGGAAGTGGAATTTGAACTTTGCTCTCCAAGAGCCAAAGGCCAACTAATTTAGAAGGAAACTCTCAAAATCAATGATGGTTTCTTCTAGTCTCATTAGTTCTGTCTAAAGTGATTATAGGATTTGATTCTCAGATAACCATGATCTTTATTGCTATTTTAACAAATCACATTAATTTCTATACTTAGTTCTGGTCACTTGTGGAATTCCTGGGGCAAGTCTGGATTCATGCAGCATTCCAACTCTGAATGCCTTTTCAAGTTTCCAACAGAACACTGTGCTGGTGAGTGATGATGCCTTTATTATAGTAGCCCTAAGGTATGGAAGTTGTTTTCTAGGTGGCCTAGACTCAGCCCAACCTCGCCACTTGTTGAAACATCTGCAAATACTTTTTTCATTTCAGAGGCATCTGACCACAGCTAGCCTCCCTTCTGGACTACTTCCTTTTTCCTGATTGCTCACTAAAGGCATCAATAATCTAGAAAGGAATTTAGAAAGAGAGAAACTGGGAGGGCTAACGGATTAGAGTGGAGCACTTGCAAGTTAGGTCTTACGGGTTTTCTCACATACTCATTCATTAATTGATTCATTTAGCCATCATAACATACTGAGTGGTACTACCAATGCAAGTACCAAACAGCAGTCTCTGTCCTCAAACAGGAAACCATTTACTGAATGTTGTATTTATTGTCTTGAGGTAGGGAATTATATTAGTTTATAGTTATAAACTACATTTACCAAGTGTCTTCTATATCTAAAGTTTCACAGTTGCTTTAATTCTTATCTTTGGTAGGTATAGAGTTTATAGAATATTTTATTTAATGTTTCCCCACCTTGAAACGACATAAAATTCAAAGCAATACTCTCTAAAGCAATGTTTCCCAACGTGGGGCCCACGCCACACAGGGGGGCAATTTGATAGTTAAGGGGGGCAATTTGAAAATGGACTCAACAGGACTTTAACTCTTTCGCTCCGGCCCATTTAAATGAAATGCTAGATATCGGTGCCAAATTTAACAAAAAATGCAATTCTTAAATAATTGCGGTAAATAATTATTAAGTATAATTTCGTTTGATGAGACCAAAATATCAGCTGGGTGATTGGCGTCGTCAAGTAAACTTCGTCCTGGGTTCACCACGGAGCGTGCCGTCTGCCGCGGGGAACCCCGGACGTTTTAAAAACTCGCTAAACAACGTAGTTATTCTCACCTAATTGGCCCATCGCAACTTCTGTAGTGTTTCACATCATTCAGTTGGCGTTAATTTGAAATAAGTGTCAGTCAAAACTGTTGTAAAAGCTTGTTGACTTAATATACATATATATATTGTATAGATATAATTGGTAAGTATTTGATTTTATTTTTATCAATATTAAACTCTTTATTAAGTACTTCTTGCATCGGGGCTAGAAAGCAATAATATTTTATAAATATTATTGGGGCTATAATAGTGCATGCATGACAATTTTAATTTTAGAAGCATAACTTTCCAGAAAATTTTGTCAGTGGAAAAAATATAGATACCTTTTGATTTGCGGTGGTAGTGTAGTAAATGTGTTATATACATTTAAATAAATATGAATTTTTAGTATACGTTTGTTTACTCTATGTCACATTGAATATATTTTAACACATATTTTAATATTAGTTTTTAATTGATCTTATTTTTATTATAGCCCATAGTAAAATGAGTGGTGCAAGCAAGAAAAAAACTCGTCAATATTCGGAGGAATATTTAAAATTTGGGTTCATACCCGCTGTTCATGATGAGCGGGTTCCTTTTTGTCTTTTATGCCAGCAATGCTTGACCAATGAATCAATGAAACGAGGTCGTCTTGAGGCGCAGTTGAAGGCGAAACATAGTGCTCATATTAATTCAGATTTGAGTTACTTTAAAACTTTAAAGAAAAATTTTGAAAAAAGAACAACATTAAAGTCTCTATTTACTGCTCATACTTCAACTATAATAATAATAATCGTGTTCTTGAAGCTAGTTATCAAATTTCTTTATTCATCGCTAAAACTGGAGAAAATCACACTATAGGAGAGAATTTAATAAAACCGTCAAGATCAGCATTTCTTAAAACGGTTCTTGAAAAAGATGACAAAGATGTAAAAGCTATGCCACTCAGTAACAATTCTGTTAGCAGAAGAATAGACGAAATGAGTGAGGATATTGAAAAACAACTTATTAAAAAGCTGAAAACAAGAAAATTCTCCTTGCAAATGGATGAATCAACTTTGAGAGACAGTGAGGCAGTATTGATAACTTACGCAAGATATATTGATAAAGGACATTTTGCTGAAGAAATGTTGTTCTGTAAAAGATTAGAAAGCACCACTACCTCCAAAGATATATATAATAAGCTAAAAAACTACTTAGATGTCAATGACATACCAATGAAAAATAGAACATCTTGTGCTGCAGATGGTGCTCCCAATAGGATGGGCAAGAAAAATGGCTGCTTAAAATTGATGAAAGATGCGAATCCAGAAATGATTCTTGTGCATTGTGTTATTCATAGGGAAAACTTGGTAGCTAAAAACATCTCGCCTGTTCTGAATGAAGTATTACGTACAGTAATAAAGTGTGTTAATGCTATTAAAGCTAGTGCCAAATGTGAGCGTCTTTTCCAGCTATTTCGTGAAGAACAAAATGAAGACCATGTGAGACTTTTACTTCATATGAAGTAAGATGGCTATGTAAAGGAAACTGTTTGAAAAGATTTATGGAACTGTTTGATACTCTTAGTGGTTTTTTAAGCGACAAACCTGAAATGAAGTATCTGTTAACAATAGATGGTAAAGCATTTGTGAGTTATTTAGCCGGTATCTTTGAAAAACTAAATATATTAAATAAGCAACTTCAAGGAACAAATAAAACTCTTGTCGATGCAAAAGCAAAGATATTTGGTTTCATTACCAATATTGAGTTCTGTCAGAAACATATTAACAACAAAAACTTTAAACAGTTTCATTGGCTCCAAAAATGTGAAGTAACTGATACCGCTTTACTTGTTATTGTCAATCATTCGAATATTCTATCGGCTGATTTAAAAGAAAGATTTTCTGATTTAAAACAAATTGATTTCCCAACATGGATGATGCAGCCAATGTTAGTGGATTTGTCTGATATATCAAATATGCAGTATCAAGAACTCGCAGAATTGCAAAATGATGAGTCAGTTAAAGCTTTATTTAATATCAAAGGAGCGATGGCATGGCTTTGTGAGGAAACAGAAATCAAATACCCAAATTCAACCAAATGTGCAAGAAAACTATTGCTACCGTTTCCATCTTCATTTTTAGCTGAATGTGGATTTAGTGCTGTAAATGATTTACTGGTAAAAAAAAGAAATCGGCTGGATATAACACAACGTGGAGACTTGAGACTAAAGCTAACCAAATTGGAACCTAATATAAAATCTCTGTGCAGCAAGCATCAAGCGCAAGGATCACACTAAATTAAAATAATAAATTAATATAGAAAAATCTGTATTAAAATTATTTGGAATTTAAATTTGTTTTTCATTATATGTTTTGAAATTTTACTTACTGTGTTTTGTCAACAATTTCATAGTGATTTCTTCCTAGAACCTATCATTTATGTTTATTAAGTGAACAAATCAATTTTTTAATGTTAAAAATTATGTATGTTACATAGGGGAGGACATAAAAATTTTAGAAAGGTTAAGGTGGGGCATGGCACAAAAAAGGTTGGGAAACACTGCTCTAAAGGCTTTTATAAGTAGTAATAATTAAGAAATACCATAGAAATCTTTACTGGATAAGTGAAATGTAAATCATATAGTGCAAAATAATCATATTCCTTTATGTGTTTCATTTGCCTTAGGCCTATATACTAAGCTACAAAACTAACTGCTTAATTATTGTTAGAAAAAAACCTATATTTTAAAAGGTGTTAATGCAGTTGGATCATTTTTAAGCTTTTTTATATTAATTTCAAGTTAAAATATTATATATTATACACACATTTGCACATTTTAATGTCACATTTAAGCTCTCATTTTATTATAATCAGATTATACACAGATCTAATTATCTGTCTTAGGACTTGTTGAGCAATAATCATGCCATCAAAGCATCAGGAGATATAAGGTGTATATAAAGCGTGGCCCATCTACTCAGGATTTCAAAACCACATGGTTCAGGTCCTGTTGAGGCTAATCTATTTGCACATCTCCCCTGCAGGAGTTTGAACTGATCAGGTCACTACATCCTGACACTGTAGTCTATATCACTCATTGTTTGCAACATGACATAAAAACAACAGACTACAGCAAAATTAGCAACAGGAATAGGAAAATGCTTTCAAACCCAAGGCTGTCCCAAGGTTTAGTAGGACATATATCCTATATCAAATCATTTGATATCAAATCCTACAAGTGAGCTTGGCTAAAGAGTTGAGCCATACCATCTGATCTATCATGTTCTCTAGTTGCAATGTAATACTGAGTCAACCTGTTGTGAACTGACAGTTCCTCCAAGTTTGCTAAATCGGAGGCAGGTTGTTGTTCTATCAGAACTTCCTTTGTGCTGCAGAACATTTCACATGGCATCATACCTTGGCTAGTCTTCATTTATGTACATGTTAATTGGACATCTTGGAAACTGGTAGGGGTTCATCCACTTCTTCAGCCTTGGCTTCTCCCATCACCCAGATGCTATTAAATACAACAGGAAAATATATCTCAAGTGGCAGTGGGAACTAGCTGCCTGAGAACTCTGAAGAACAAAGAAAACCACTGAAGCCCAAGGTGTTTTGTTAAAATTATAAAAAGACACCCTTTCCTCAGCTATACGAACAACACATGACTTAGTGAAGCTAAGGGTTAGAGTTCAGTGCCTACTCAACTCCTCTCCCAGGCAACATTATATAGTGAACAAACTGCATAAGTGTATGGAGTCCTAGCAAAATGGGGCGTGCATAACCTTAACATGATGGCAGAGGGCATTAAGAAAGATGAGGTCAATGTTGATATGGAGCATAATGAAAAACAGATAGCATTGTATGGTTTTTTTTGTGATTTTCTAAATAGAAGAGATGATTAAGGATGGTATCTGCCTTCTGTTTCAAGTTAAAACCACTTATCACTTTGTGGTAACCTTTCTTTCCCTCTCAAGAGATCTCTTGGAAAGAGTAGGAACCAAAGATGTATTTAATGTATAACAATTCCCAAGGTGATCTACATTTAAATAGAAACCAACTAACTTAAACATTAAGTCAGTTTTGTCAGTTTACTGTTCTATCCCAGGTGCTGAACAAGGCCTAACACATAGTAGGTCTCTAAAATGTTGATTAAATCTCTCAGCCTAGAGTTTCAGTCACTGAGCAACAGAAAATTACACCAAGGTGTCTCGCCTTTAAGATTGCACAGATCAAATTAGAAATTCATAAAAAATTACTCTTCTCCTTGGCATTTCATAGACCAGGGGTCTCAGCACTCTATAAAATACCATCACCAGAAACACTATTTAAACACTGACTTTCACAAACTTCCATTGCACATTATGAAATACTTGTCCAATGACAATGAAATGTCTATAAGCCAAATATTTTCTGGAACATTGCAGCCTCCCTCACTTTATTTCAGTACTTGATAGAATAAAATGAAAAAAAAAATTGATGGCATAGTTGTATTTAAACATTATTTTATACTTCTGTAATTTTATATATGGTTGTCATAACAATGGTATATTATTTATAATTAATGAATATCAGCAAAGATCTCAAAGCACCTTTGGTGAGTAAGGAACAATCTTCCCCATCTCTGGTGAAGTAGGTATGCTGTAAGCATTATTTCCATTATGCCAGGATCACATATGAGTCAGTGGCAGGGCTGGCATTACTCACTCATGACACTTTAAGTCACAGCTCTAATCCATCAGAGTACTGACTACGCATTCATTCTTTCACTCATTCCTCCTTTCATTCACAAAATTCATTTGATGCAGTTTGCTAGGCACTTAGGCTCAGTCTTTAGGTCCTACTGAACTTACATCATACAAACACTACAATCTGTAAAAAGATTTTTTCATAACAAATATTTAAAATTCAGAGCAGAGATTTTTCAGCATATCATGATTAATCCTAATTGTTTCATAGTGACATCCCTACCAGTAAGTCACATGTTCACTAAGGAAATGACTGAAATACAAAAAAAAAAAAAAAAAAAAAAAAAAAAAGAAAGAAAATACTGAATATACACTTCTCTCATATTTTATGGATGTTAATCACGTGTCTATAACATAAGGCTTACTTTTTTCAGTGTTTTCCTGGAACAGCTAAATACTTGCATTTTGTGTCTAATTAGAAGTTTCCACCGTGTATTTTAGATGAGTTAGTACAAGATGTTCAAGACCATGAAAAGATGAATGTAATGGCTTCCTTGTGTCATGTTTGAACTTTTTCCAGTTCATTTGTCCTTTTCAGTAACCTCACTGTTTGTACCCTTACTCTTTTAATGAATTCACAATCATTGTTCTTGCCAAACCATGCCTCCAGACTTAACTGTATAAATTCAATTTCATGCAAGCCATGTGCCCTGCCTGTTAAATGAGGTAATACGAACAAGCTAAAGGCACATTTTAATGACCTTTGAGTTCCATCATGCAGTGGTTTTAGACAGTTACCTACTACTGGGCAGAGTGCAAGGAACCGATTCACAGGGGTAATTTTCAGTGTGCATCTCGCAAACCGGTTTGCTCCTAAAACCCACTCCCCTAGCCGTTCAAGTTGCATTTTGTACTTTTCTTCTCCTTCACCCCCAGCCCTTGCCGCCCCATGGGAATAGTTCTGACTTTCCCTGCACCGACCGCTTGGAAAGGGCTGACTCGCCGGGCCCAGACAGCGGCTGCGTGCCAGGCGGCACTTCCCAGCCCGACGCGGTGGTATTTCAGACTGATCTCATCGCCGGTCGTCACGACACGCGCGTCCTCTGCCGCACGCGGCGTGGCGTGAGAGGCTCCGCCCCCTCCTCCCCTCCTCCCCTCCTCCCCTCCCCCCCCCCCGCCCCCCCGCCCCGAGCCCGCGAGGCACAGCCCTTGCGCGGCTGGCAGCGCCGCGTTCTCAATCGTTAGAAAGATGCCCCGACGTCAGAAAGGAGTCTGCCTTCCCGAGCGCTGGCCTTCGCTCTGCTGGCTGCAGCGGGCCTGTCGCTCCCGCCCCGGGCGCTCAGCCGCCACCTCGCTCTAAGGTCGGCTAAAAGCGCTGGGGCGCGGGGCTGGCGGCTGGCGGGACTCAAACGGGGAACCCGGGCGCGACGCCGCCCAGCCTGGGACCCCGCCCCCACGCCCCACGGTGCGATCCAGCGCGGCAGGTGCCACGGCCGGTGACGGAGCAGAGTTGGGTCCGCGGGGCGGGGGCGAGGGCGAGTCCCTGCTCCGTCCCTTCCGTCTTAGCTCAGCCGTGGGAGGTGTGTATTTGACAGCAGCGGAGGTGGAAATTTTCCTGCTTTAAGTTCAGGGTGTCAACCAATCGTGTACAAGTTGGCGGAGGGCACGGCGCCTCGGGGCTGCACGGAACCAGGACTTCCTGGCCGGTTAGGCGGCCCAGTCGGCACGCGAGGCGGTTCCGAGCCCGCCAGGAAGTCCAAGTGCTCACGGAAGCGGCCAGAACAGGCGGCGGGGGCGGGGGCGGGGGCGCCGGGCTTGCATGACTGCCTGCCAGGCGTCCGCACGCACTTCGTGCCGGGAGCGGACCTCCCCAGCCGGGTCGGAGGCGCAGGTGCTGGAGGGCGGCGCCGGGTTTCCCCTTTTACAGCCCTGGCGGGGAGGGGAGTCACGCTCTGTTTCTGGGACAGGGAGTGAGTTCACCAGGGAGGACACGGCGTCTTTTTGTTATCAGAACGTGGGTATCATTCGGTAATAAAACCCACCCAGACAGGATGTGTGAAACGTACTGGGAACCAGAGCTGCTCTCTCGATAAGCAATCCTGCCAAGGAAACTTCCCAGGCAAGCTTTCAACTAAGGCACGGCGCACAGGTGCGGTTGGTGTGATACGGTTACACGGAAAGGAGACAGAGCCAAGAGCGCTGGCTTTGGGGAACGCAAGTTTTGTCCACTCTTCACGAAGAGTAACAGCCGTGGTTCTGTGCATGCTGTCATTCCACCTAGAAGCGTATTTTCTAATGTGTTTTATTTTAAAATCAGAGTTGCCTCATTGCCCTGGCATACCAATTGGAGAGACTTCTCTTACATGGTGACTGAAGGGTCCCAAGGGCATTTAAAAAAAGAAGAAAAGGGTTGCAAGATCCCAGGAGCGAAATGTGTTTTTTCTCATCTCTATTTATATAATTCAAATGTATGTGGATAAATCAAATTTGGAGGTCAAAATAACAAAAAACCACCAAGAGAGTTTAATACAAAACCACTCCAGTCAACTGAAAGCTCGCAAAATTCCACATTAGCTTATTTTCTATTTACTTAAACTTTGATTTGGTGAATTTGGGCTATTTGTTATTATTACCTGTAGGCCTTTGATGCCTAGTTATACATAGGCGCCCGCAAGCCCACAATTTATTACACATGTAACATACCATTGTTGAAGAGTGGGATTCTCCTTGATTAGAATACCTACTGTAAACTACAAAATACACATGTTCACCTCTCAGTTTATATGAAAAGAGAGAGCAAGATTAACTGGTTAATTGTAAAATATTTTCCCAGCTAACTCTGATTCTCACTTAAGTGTATGTAGGAATAATTGTCTGTCTAGCCGTCTTTTCTTCTGGAACATAACTGTCTTTGGATTCTTCCCCTATTTTTCTAGACATGTAATTAGAAAGGGAGGTGTCATCATGTGTGATCTTGCCTTCCTAGTCCCCACAATTGATCATGAGGCATGTACCTGATTCCTGGCTTCAGGGATTTGGTCAAGGGGTTGATGTGTAACCCAAGATGTGCCAGTCATTTTTGACATTATTCTAACTGTAGGTTGGAAACAGAAGCCTCTTCTGTTCCTCTTGGTGGCAAAACTACCGTCAGCCACCACTGAACTGCCGTGTGCAGACTGTAAGAGAGAATGGAACCAACTTTTATTAAGTGATAGATTCAAAGGGCTTGAGGCTATCTATGACTTTTTAGAGTTCTAGAATTTATATGCAAAGGTTGCAAAGCAGTCTGTTTCCTGCTTTCTTGAAGCTTGGTTATTCAGCATTTCTGTTGATTCTGTGAGGCACCCTGGTACACTAGTAAAATATATGTTGATAGAAATAACAAAATGTATATTTAGAATGCTATTTGGAGTATATTTTTAAAATTATAATGTATTTTTAATTTGCTTTTTTCACTGAAGACTTTGGGACATTCATCATCAAAGAACTTATCATTTCTAATAGCTACACAATCTTGTTGTATGATGAATTAATTTATCTTACATTTGGTATTCTTAATTTTAAACATTATAAACAAGTGTGATGAACACTAAATATTTGTGCTAATAAGAAAGAACTGTCCCAGAAACTTCAGGAACCTTCTATTGGAGTAAGTTTGGTCAGAATTGGATCATAGGCCCATTCCATTTAAATCACCAGTAAAGGGCATTAGCAGAATTATCTAATCTGAACTCATTCCTGGAGTTGGGCTGATTTACCTGTGATAGGGTGGGGAGTGGGGGTGGGTGGGAGGGTGTGGGGGTGGGGGTAAGGGAAGGTTAAGAGGTCTGGATTCCTGAAAATAAGGAAGAAGGGGGATCAGATGTCCGTTGCAATAGTTTTGAACATTTTCAGGTGTTTAGAACATGATTAATACATTTATTATTAATCTTTATAAATGTATTAATCTTTGACCAAAAGTGATGTTTAAGAGTGTTAATTGCCCTACCCTTTCAAACCAGAGATACTGCAATTACTTTCAATTTTTTCATCTATTAGAGCTGATAATAATGTTTGATACTTTTAATCAATGGTTTGTAAGAAAATATGTTTAAGATGACTCACAACTCTTTCATAGCTGTAAAACATTTTACTAATAGATAACAAAATGACAGAACAGTTGCTATAATTGGGTTCCTATAAATTCCATAGCTACTGAAAATTACAAGTACAGAGCATGAACTTTATCTCTGTCAAGGTAGAATGAAATCACTTCTGAGAATTCATTTGTCTAAACCAGTATTTCCCAACCTTTTTTGTGCCATGCCCCACCTTAACCTTTCTAAAATTTTTATGTCCTCCCCTATGTAACATACATAATTTTTAACATTAAAAAATTGATTTGTTCACTTAATAAACATAAATGATAGGTTCTAGGAAGAAATCACTATGAAATTGTTGACAAAACACAGTAAGTAAAATTTCAAAACATATAATGAAAAACAAATTTAAATTCCAAATAATTTTAATACAGATTTTTCTATATTAATTTATTATTTTAATTTAGTGTGATCCTTGCGCTTGATGCTTGCTGCACAGAGATTTTATATTAGGTTCCAATTTGGTTAGCTTTAGTCTCAAGTCTCCACGTTGTGTTATATCCAGCCGATTTCTTTTTTTTACCAGTAAATCATTTACAGCACTAAATCCACATTCAGCTAAAAATGAAGATGGAAACGGTAGCAATAGTTTTCTTGCACATTTGGTTGAATTTGGGTATTTGATTTCTGTTTCCTCACAAAGCCATGCCATCGCTCCTTTGATATTAAATAAAGCTTTAACTGACTCATCATTTTGCAATTCTGCGAGTTCTTGATACTGCATATTTGATATATCAGACAAATCCACTAACATTGGCTGCATCATCCATGTTGGGAAATCAATTTGTTTTAAATCAGAAAATCTTTCTTTTAAATCAGCCGATAGAATATTCGAATGATTGACAATAACAAGTAAAGCGGTATCAGTTACTTCACATTTTTGGAGCCAATGAAACTGTTTAAAGTTTTTGTTGTTAATATGTTTCTGACAGAACTCAATATTGGTAATGAAACCAAATATCTTTGCTTTTGCATCGACAAGAGTTTTATTTGTTCCTTGAAGTTGCTTATTTAATATATTTAGTTTTTCAAAGATACCGGCTAAATAACTCACAAATGCTTTACCATCTATTGTTAACAGATACTTCATTTCAGGTTTGTCGCTTAAAAAACCACTAAGAGTATCAAACAGTTCCATAAATCTTTTCAAACAGTTTCCTTTACATAGCCATCTTACTTCATATGAAGTAAAAGTCTCACATGGTCTTCATTTTGTTCTTCACGAAATAGCTGGAAAAGACGCTCACATTTGGCACTAGCTTTAATAGCATTAACACACTTTATTACTGTACGTAATACTTCATTCAGAACAGGCGAGATGTTTTTAGCTACCAAGTTTTCCCTATGAATAACACAATGCACAAGAATCATTTCTGGATTCGCATCTTTCATCAATTTTAAGCAGCCATTTTTCTTGCCCATCCTATTGGGAGCACCATCTGCAGCACAAGATGTTCTATTTTTCATTGGTATGTCATTGACATCTAAGTAGTTTTTTAGCTTATTATATATATCTTTGGAGGTAGTGGTGCTTTCTAATCTTTTACAGAACAACATTTCTTCAGCAAAATGTCCTTTATCAATATATCTTGCGTAAGTTATCAATACTGCCTCACTGTCTCTCAAAGTTGATTCATCCATTTGCAAGGAGAATTTTCTTGTTTTCAGCTTTTCAATAAGTTGTTTTTCAATATCCTCACTCATTTCGTCTATTCTTCTGCTAACAGAATTGTTACTGAGTGGCATAGCTTTTACATCTTTGTCATCTTTTTCAAGAACCGTTTTAAGAAATGCTGATCTTGACGGTTTTATTAAATTCTCTCCTATAGTGTGATTTTCTCCAGTTTTAGCGATGAATAAAGAAATTTGATAACTAGCTTCAAGAACACGATTATTAGTTGAAGTATGAGCAGTAAATAGAGACTTTAATGTTGTTCTTTTTTCAAAATTTTTCTTTAAAGTTTTAAAGTAACTCAAATCTGAATTAATATGAGCACTATGTTTCGCCTTCAACTGCGCCTCAAGACGACCTCGTTTCATTGATTCATTGGTCAAGCATTGCTGGCATAAAAGACAAAAAGGAACCCGCTCATCATGAACAGCGGGTATGAACCCAAATTTTAAATATTCCTCCGAATATTGACGAGTTTTTTTCTTGCTTGCACCACTCATTTTACTATGGGCTATAATAAAAATAAGATCAATTAAAAACTAATATTAAAATATGTGTTAAAATATATTCAATGTGACATAGAGTAAACAAACGTATACTAAAAATTCATATTTATTTAAATGTATATAACACATTTACTACACTACCACCGCAAATCAAAAGGTATCTATATTTTTTCCACTGACAAAATTTTCTGGAAAGTTATGCTTCTAAAATTAAAATTGTCATGCATGCACTATTATAGCCCCAATAATATTTATAAAATATTATTGCTTTCTAGCCCCGATGCAAGAAGTACTTAATAAAGAGTTTAATATTGATAAAAATAAAATCAAATACTTACCAATTATATCTATACAATATATATATGTATATTAAGTCAACAAGCTTTTACAACAGTTTTGACTGACACTTATTTCAAATTAACGCCAACTGAATGATGTGAAACACTACAGAAGTTGCGATGGGCCAATTAGGTGAGAATAACTACGTTGTTTAGCGAGTTTTTAAAACGTCCGGGGTTCCCCGCGGCAGACGGCACGCTCCGTGGTGAACCCAGGACGAAGTTTACTTGACGACGCCAATCACCCAGCTGATATTTTGGTCTCATCAAACGAAATTATACTTAATAATTATTTACCGCAATTATTTAAGAATTGCATTTTTTGTTAAATTTGGCACCGATATCTAGCATTTCATTTAAATGGGCCGGAGCGAAAGAGTTAAAGTCCTGTTGAGTCCATTTTCAAATTGCCCCCCTTAACTATCAAATTGCCCCCCTGTGTGGCGTGGGCCCCACGTTGGGAAACACCGGTCTAATCAAATGTGCGTTACTCTTAGATGCTTCATTAGAATTCTATAGAAATCTAAGGACTAAGCAATAACTTTATTAAACTAGCAAATTCTACAAGCGTTTTTTAAATGCATAAAGAAGTTATCAATTTTCAGTTTTTCAATTCATTAACATTTATTAAGGCTAGATATTGGATGCTAAGAGTTTAAAGAACTGTCAATACCATATTTTTGAGTATCAAATTCATTACAAGAGCTGTGTCAGTGCCATTACTTTTATTCTTTTAAAATATATTCATAAAAATAAATAAGTCCTGGGCATGTAAAGTACAGAACAATTACTGTAGTTAATAGTACTATATTATGCATTTGAAAGTGGCTAAGAGAGTATATCTTAAAAGCTCTCATCACAAGAAAAAAGTTTGTAACTGCATGGAGATGAATGTTAACTAGAACTGTGGTAATTATTTTACAGTATACACAACTATTCAATCATTTTATTGTACATCTGGAACTAATATATGTCAATAAAAATAAAATATTCACGTAACTATATTTGGCACATCGTACTTTTTTAGGTAAAGTTCTTATCAGTAGTGAACATGTCACAAGAGAATACATTTATAATCATAAAAGGTTTCCCTGCAGTCCTTGACTTTTATTATTTGAGAGTAGACATTTATCACTTAAAGACCTGACTTGTTTCCTTGGAAATTTTGTTCAAGAGTCATATTCTTAGGGCTAAAAAGAATTCAATATACAAATTATTCCTACACAGATGACAAAACATTTGAACTAGAGAAAAATGCTACTTAAACATTGTGACCTTCATTAGGTGCTCAAGTTTATGCTGATCATGTGATGGATTCAAAAAATATACGGAGCATAAACTTACAAACAGTATTTGGAGGCCAAAGCCTATCAGGACCAGTTATTTGGATTTCAAAATATACATAGTCACTTTACAAAATAGTCTAAAACTTTAAATGTTATCAGTTAAAAAACAGGATTAGGAAAGAAAATCCAATCTACATCTTGGTGGGAATAAAATGTGTTGAGGTGAGTACAACAAAGCAAGTGGTCACATGTAACTGACCTACTTTTCAAAAACCGGAAGCTGTGTGTAAAAAGTTATGAAGAAAGTAAGTCTAAGACAAAGTTAAGTTTCCAGAACTAAATACATTTTAAGCATTTACATATCTTCCCAATCCACAGTAGGCTGATGCCCCATGGGTACTGGCTGGCTGGCAGAGTCCGCTAATACAATACATGAGGCCCAGATGCTTCTGCTTATATTTATGTTCAGTCTAAGTGCACTTCAGTGCTCATGGGTTGGGCCATGCCCTTGGCCACTTCCATCTTTTGGGTGTAAATAAATAGTAAGTAGGGTCTGACTGAGTTTTGTTAGGGGGTAGTCGCAATAAATAAGGCATGTATAAAGTACATGGTGAATAGAAAAATGTACATTTTAAATGTAAATGTTAGCATTTTAAAAATTCTGTTCTTGCATTGGATGAAACCCAGAAATAACAATGAAAGCTGTGGCTGCCAACTTGAGAGGCCTGTCTGCAATGATTTTATTTAAACTTTTGAGGGGATAGCATGGTACTGTGTTGTGGTTCACAAGGTAAAAAATAAAGTTGGGCTAACTGTAGTTTTGCTATGCTCCCTTTGTACAATTCTGAGCTCATTTTGAAATGAGCAATATTGGATAGACTTCCTAATACTTTTATTCGACTTGCAGATAAAGTACCTATTCTCCCACATGCTAGCCAAAATAAATGGGATGGCCCCGGCTAGAAAGTTCAGTCGGTTAGAGCGTTTGTCCTGAAGTATGGAGATTGCCAGTTCAATCCCTGGTCAGGGCACATATAGGAACAGATGTTCTTGTCTCTCTCCTGCTCTCTCCCTTTCTCTCTCTAATATCAATAAAATATTTAAAAAAATAGAAAGATGAAAGGGGTGAAAGACAATGCCCTATGGGGTAAATATTTTAGGTAAATTCATAACAGAAACAAAAGTACAGACAGTATATTCTTATAAATATTAATACCACAACACAAAGGTCTGTAGGCCACGTGAAAAGCCCTAATTTAGTCACTTTACAGAGATTGCGTTCCTAAAAGTAGGGGGCATTTTTTTCAGGGGTCATTCACTTACAGGGGACAAAAAAGGACACAGAAGAGGTGAAAAGGAACTTAATTTGGTTCTCATTGGATTATTTTTAAAGGTCACAGTAAAAAGTAAAACTTCAGTGACTTAAAACTTAACAGGATAAAACAAAAACATCAATATGTCCAATGATGGCAATATTTTTAGTTCTATTAAAGTGAGTATGGCCAATAATGTGGTGAGAAAAATAAGTGGAAAAGAAAAAGGAAAGGGAAAGAAACCTGGATAGGCAGACAGATGGAGAGACACCAATGGAGAGCCAAGAAAAAGTACCAATCCTAGGGAGAGGTTTATTGGATTACCTTTTTTAAGAACCTATTTTGTAACACTGTCACAACTCTTCATCTGTGCTGTGGTCTTCAGGAACAGCTGCTACAAAGGCTATTCACAATTTATCAACTCTCTTTATCCTTGGAATTCTTACAGTGCTTACCACTTAATAGAACTTTGTTGATGAAAACATTCTATATATACATGCTGTCTTATGGGGTAGCAACTTGTAATTATTGAATACTTGAGATGTGGCTAGTGCAAAAAAAGAATGCAAATTTTTATTTACTTCATTTCAATAAATTAATCATACATGGCTATCTTATTGGACAGTGTAGGTCTAACTAAGGCAGTGTTTTTAACCACCAGTTCATGAGAGTTAACCTCTTGATGTTGTATGAAGACCCAATGATCTTAGTTGAATTCACTTATGCTCTGGGTGATTGCCACTTATCAGCCTGTATCATTGATGAAAATAGTATTGAGGATGTCTTAGATATCTTAGGAATTTGTAGGCTTAGGTTGCACAACCTTTTGCATGGTGCAGTACAAATCATGTACAAGAGACAAAGAACATCCAGACATATTTATGTAGGATTCAATGAACTGTACAGATGGAGTTTGGAAATCAAGCACCAGTTTGTTCTTTTACGGTGTTGCATCATTATGCGTGGTAAAATAAAACTTTGTTGTGTGTTTCCATTTCCAGTTGGCTAGGTCATGGGTCCCCAAGTGTAAAAAGGCTGAATACCATGGTATAAGGATTATTTACAGTGGATGGAAAATTGGTCTCAAGGCCAATATAGAGATGAATAAGCACAGATGAAATTAAGCCACAAAATGAATGAGACTGTGCTTGACCACTTCATTGGCTCTCCTCTGCCTCCCTTAATCCTGTGTTGTCTTCTAATTATGCTTCTTTCCTAGATGAAGAAAGATGCTGTCTTTGAGAGGGTATAAACAGGAAGTCACTGGTAGGCATCAGCGTATAAATATCAATCAGGTTAAAGTGGACAGGGTACATGTTTCCAAGACTTTTAGTCCTCTGAGGAACAAGGCTTTTAGAAATGTTTAGTACTTCATGCTGTTATTTTCATTAATAATAGCTATCAATCAGCAGTCTGACTACCATTCCAGCAACATTCTGCATCATTTGATCACTTCTCTAAACCTACGTTTTAATTAATTTTCTTTGTATTTATTCAACCATCTTTCATTCAGTAGTGACAAGTCTTCCTCCCTGTTAGCAAGCAGTGAACATTTCATTTCTTGGAAGAGCTACATTTGGAGCTCACATCATCTTTAAAAAGGAGATCTAGACTGTGAACCCCCAGTCCTCTGCAAACTAGTGACATACCTGCCTGGTATACAGTGCTTGTCGCATAATGGGCTATCAATAAATGCTTGCTTTATGAACGAAGGAAAGAAAGTCACGTGTATTGGTGGGCAGTTTTGTATAAGTAAATAAGTGGTGGACTGGGTTGTCCTCAAGATACCTTTTGAACTAAACCCTTCATCTTGCCTACTCTTGCACTAGGACAGGGGTCGTGAACCCTTTTGGCTGAGAGCCATAAATGCACATATTTTAAAATGTAATTCCGTGAGAGCCATACAACAACCGGTGTATGTTAGGCATTATCCAATAAAAATTTGGTGTTATCCCGGAGAATAGCTGTGATTGGCTCCAGCCACCATGAACAAGAGCGGTAGGAAATGAATGGATTATAATACATGAGAATTTATATATAAATATTTTATATATATATAAATATTATATATATATTTATAAAAAAATATATATTTTTTGTATCTTTCTGAAGCTGGAAACGGGGACAGTCAGACTCTCGCATGCGCCCCACCGGGATCCACCCAGCACGCCCACCAGGGGGCGATGCTCTGCCCCTGCCCCGACCAGAGCCACTCTAGCGCCTGGGGCAGAGGCCAAGGAGCCATCCCCAGCTCCGGGGCCATCTTTGCTCCAATGGAGCCTTGGCTGCGGGAGGAGAAGAGAGAGACAAGAGAGGAAGGAGGGGGGCAGTGGAGAAGCAAATGGGCGCTTCTCCTATGTGCCCTGGCCAGGAATCGAACCCGGGTCTCCCGCACGCCAGGCCGACGCTCTACCGCTGAGCCAACAGGCCAGGGCGAGAATTTTATGCTTTTAACGTTATTTCTTTCTATTAAAGATTTGTCTACGAGCCAGATGCAGCTATCAAAAGAGCCACATCTAGCTCGCGAGCTATAGGTTCCCAACCTCTGCACTAGGATGAACATTTTACCAGCGCCTTCCCAATTAACTTGCCTTGGCTGCAATCAGAGACCAGAGCTTTCCCTATACAGCCATGACTTCTACAGGCATCTCTCCACTTTCTGATCATGAACAATTAACTGCCCACTGCTGTGTCCTGCACCAGGGCGCTGGGTCGGGGGGGGGGGGGGGGGGGGGAGGGGTGTATGTGTGTGTGTGTGTAAGAAGTGGATGACATTAGGTCTGCAATTCCAGCAACGTTTCTGCGGCCGGTCGCAGGGCTATGGCGTCTCCTTCCACCCCGTCAGTCACAACCAGAACGCCATTCCGCCCTCCCTCGCCTCTCACAGCTCGCAGCGTTAGATAAACCCTTTCCTTCGACCGCGCCACAGTTCTCCCGCTCCCGCTGGGCCCGTGGGGCGCAGGTGGGCCCCCAAAGGCCCCGCTTCTGCGTCCGCGAGAAGCGTGGGCCGTCACGTCACCGCGCCCTGACGTCAGGCCGACGTGCAGCGCGCGCTCCCCGGAGACCGGGAAAGACGTTTTGCCCCGCAGCGTTCAGGGGTCGTCAAACTTTTTATAAAAACCGCCCACTTTTGCAGTGCTGGTCATCCTGGTCCCTACCGCCCACTAGTGGGCGGTCCAGCTTTCATGGTGGGCCAGTCGCAGCGCGGTTTGGTTGCGCGGTAGGGACCAAGTTGACCAGCACTGCAAAAGTGGGCAGTTTTTATAAAAAGTTTGAAGACCCCCTGGACCGGACCCAGTCCCGGGGACGCAGTTCCGGAACGGGGTACAGCTGAGCCGGCGCCGCAGCGGGGTTGGGGCCCCGCCCGCTCGGCGTTCTCCAGCCGGCCGCCCGCCCGCCCGCCCGGCAGCCCCTGCGCTCTCGCAGTGAATTTGGAGAATCTGCTGTTTCTGGAAAGTCTTAGAACAGACCCCCGCTTCACTTGAACCCGACCTGCTTATTTGTGGGTGGTTCGTGCCAGGGAATAGTAGAAGGGCCCGAAAGCTGAACGTGAGTTAATAAACCAACAAGACACTGGTATGAGGAAGGGAATCGGAAGTGAACAATCGAGGACATTTCTGTGTTTTTGACATTTTTCTCGTGACCCTTTTAGAGACCAGGTTCAGAAATATCTACGTGGCTGCTGCCCGTCGTCACCGCATCTGTAACGGAAGGGCAGTCCACACGTGTGTAATGTAAAAGAATAAAAGGGACTAATTTGATAAAACACACAACATTAATGTAAGGGTAAATTAAAATAAAAAATGTTCCCTGTTGCCAGGAGGGAAAGACTTTTTTCCTTCCTTTCTTGAGAAACTTTGTGAATGTTCCATTTCTTTAATATGTATGCAAAGCTTTTAAAGACCCAGAATGTTTCTTGAGCACCTGGGAGCCATTCTTTAAAATGTAAGTATCAGGGAAGATAGCTTCATATTTCTTTATCTCCTTGGGAGTTTTAGTCTAGGTGCCTTCTAGTAACCACCTACTTTGTCATAGAGACTTGCATTCTTGAGAACAAAATCAATTAGCTAGCATAGATGGTTACTTTGGTTACCAGGTGAATTTAAAGCGATCTATGAAAGAGTGTATAGCAAGCTGTATTGAAGACAAGTTACCATTTATCTTGCGAACATGTATGTAATTAATTGTATTTGGCTGTATAAAAGGAATGTGATTTCTTTCAGTCTTTGTAATCTCAGCAGATTGTCATGGGCCTCACAACCTGGTTAAATGCATATTCAATAATAAAATAGCTATTTTTCTGCTACAGAGAGATATCTACATTGGCACATAGTTGGAATATATTTACAGAGGATGAAGCTTCTAAATAAAAACTGTCCCCTTGGTGCCATGTTTATACTGTCACTAGATTCATGCTCTCAAATAATTTTGTGGGTGAATTTTAAAAGGAGATTTAGTTAGTAATTTAAGGAGAAATTTTCCCAATGGAGTTTAATTAGACTGATGCCATCTTATTTTACTCTTTGTGAATCCATTGTGAAATGGCAGAAATGAGAATAACGAGCCTTCTGTGAATAATGAGCTCTTGCCATATTATGGTGACAGTCTGCCAAACATCAGATTATTATGTATGTACTTGGCCATGTGGTCCTATGTCAGTTAACTTGACCCCCATAGTTAGCTCCAGTTAACTTGACCAAACGTACACACTAGAGCACAGACATACATATTACATTTTATGGGAAGACAGCTCATTAGTTATTTGATGTAAACAGCAGCTCATTAAAACAAGGGATTTTGTGCTAAAGAGTTAGGGAATCCTTTCTTCTACCAATGGTTGCATAATTAAAAAAAATACTGCCACTAAGAATTTTTGTCACCTGCAATTTCCCTGCTATCCTGGCAAGGCTGAGGTTGCTGTCTCTGACAGAGTACTATGCCTCTCCTGTCTCACTTTGTCAAAATCCCACCTCTATCAAAAGCAAGCAGCCTCAGAAAGCCTTTGCTAACACTGCACAGCAAGACATTTTTCTTTCCTCAGCTCCTAGTGTGTTCTTGTGTACAATCTTTGGCCCTTAGGTCTTCTTTCCTGCTTTGGAATTGGGCCTGCATCATCTTAATAAAAACTGTCCCCTTGGTGCCTTGTTTATACTGTCATGAGTATCTCTCACTCATGAAATTAGATCATCTATTCTTTCTCCATACTTGGGAAAGATGAAAAAAACCCAAACCAAAGTGCTCCTCCATCCTGTGTAGTTTTATGACAGTAGTAATAGAGGTTTTTTGTTTTTTTTTGTTTGTTTGTTTGTTTTGTTGTGGGTTTTTTTGCACTTTTCTGAAGCTGGAAACGGGGAGAGACAGTCAGACAGACTCCCGCATGCGCCCGACCGGGATCCACCCGGCACGCCCACCAGGGGGCGACGCTCTGCCCACCGCGACCAGAGCCACCACAGCGCCTGGGGCAGAGGCCAAGGAGCCATCCCCAGCGCCTGGGCCATCCTTGCTCCAATGGAGCCCTGGCTGCGGGAGGGGAAGAGAGAGACAGAGAGGAAGGAGGGGGGGGTGGAGAAGCAAATGGGCGCTTCTCCTATGTGCCCTGGCCGGGAATCGAACCCGGGCGCCCCGCACGCCAGGCCGATGCTCTACCGCTGAGCCAACTGGCCAGGGCCAGTAATAGAATTTTATATTGAATTGTTTTATTATAAAATGAAAATCTATGAAAAGTAAAATATCTGCATAAAAATTTTAAAAATGTTCATTTATAGGTAAAATTTGCACTTGGCTTTTCATGCTTTGATAACTTTTGTTCAGAGCTTTGATATCATTTAATCTGGTAACTGAATATGTTTTTTATATATTATTTAAAGTAACGTTCATGTCACAATTGCTTTGCTTGTCTGTTGAACTAAAATACCACATTTAGACATTTTTAGTAATTTTTCTGGAAAAAAAACTTGCATTAAAAAAAACCGTGAAATAAATGGTTCTGTTTAAAATTTTGTGATCCTTATTCTGTACTTGCAAAGCAAATAATTAGTAATAAACTAGCACAGAAATTACAATTGGACTATTTCTAAAAGAAAAGATCATCTGCAGTTATGGGTCTTTCCTACTCTATTGGCATAATAACTGACTGAGAAAACCCTACTTGTACCATTTAACACTGAGTTGATGAAATAAACATCTGTTGTACAGTTATCACCATTTTTCTCCAAATACTCCCAAGAATTTATATCTTTTAACTTGAATATTTTCCACATTATTTCAGTTCTGACTATTGCTGTTAATATCTGTAGATTGTTTTACGTCAGAGCTCCCTCCTATATTTTGGGAAATTATGGATCGTCACATTCCCGTGCATGCGTTACCTGAGGAAATCCAAAAGGTATGATATATTGTGTTATCACAGCATAACATTAGAAGCATTTTAATAAGTAGATAATTCTAAAACCTTGGAAAGTAAATTCAGAGGTTTTGTATTGATAAAGTGGTGAATAGAATAATCCTAATGGCCAGAATTGTAGAATTTGATTCAGTGCAATGTTTGATTTGTGAAAGAAGACGGATTAACAATTCCAGCATAGTATCTGACCAGGTGTTTGTGGAGCCCTTGGGGAAAAGAGGGTCCCAGCAATGTCCCAATAATATACAGTGTGTCTGTAAAGTCATGGCGCACTTTTGACTGGTCACAGGAAAGCAACAAAAGATGATAGAAATATGAAATTTGTACCAAATAAAAGGAAAACTCTCCCAATTTCATACCTATTTAGTGCAGTTTGATGTGGGTTCACACACAGATATTTTAGGGCTCCTTAGGTAGCTATCCTGTATAGCGTCTACAGACTCGTCACTGACTGATGGCCTACCAGAACGGGATTTCTCCACCAAACTGCTGGTTTCCTTCAACTGCTTATCCCACCAAGTAATGTTATTCCTATGTGGTGGCACTTCGTTATAAACGTGCCAATATTCTCGTTGCACTTTGGTCACAGATTTGAATTTAGCGAGCCACAGAACACACTGAACTTACCTCTGTAACATCCACATCTCAACTGGCATGGCCATGGACTGCTCCGCTGTATACACGGTGTTACGTCATCATCTGTGCATGCGCACATGCTGCCACTCATCCTACAGTAATTGGGAGGGCTTTCCTTTTATTTGGTGCCGATTTCACATTTCTATGATCTTTTGTTGCTTTCCTGTGACTGGTCAAAAGTGCACCATGACTTTTTTTTTTTTTTCATTTTTCTGAAGCTGGAAACAGGGAGAGACAGTCAGACAGACTCCCGCATGCGCCCGACCGGGATCCACCCGGCACGCCCACCAGGGGCGACGCTCTGCCCACCAGGGAGCGATGCTCTGCCCATCCTGGGCGTCGCCATGTTGCGACCAGAGCCACTCTAGCGCCTGAGGCAGAGGCCACAGAGCCATCCCCAGCGCCCGGGCCATCTTTGCTCCAATGGAGCCTTGGCTGCGGGAGGGGAAGAGAGAGACAGAGAGGAAGGCGCGGCGGAGGGGTGGAGAAACAAATGGGCGCTTCTCCTATGTGCCCTGGCCGGGAATCGAACCCGGGTCCTCCGCACACTAGGCCGACGCTCTACCGCTGAGCCAACCGGCCAGGGCCAAGTGCACCATGACTTTACGGACACACTGTATTTAGCTATTTTTCTAGCACCTTTGCAGGAAAATAAAAAGTTAAAAAAAATGGAAATAAATGGTTTGTTTAAAAATTTAAGTGATCTTGCCTGGCCAGGCGGTGGCGCAATGGATAGAGCTTTGGACTGGGAAAATGGAGGACGCAGGTTCGAAACCCTGAGGTTGCCGGCTTGAGTCGGGGCTCATCTGGCTTGAGTGCAGGCTCACCAGCTTGAGTGCGGGGTCGCTGGCTTGAGCGTGGGATCATAGACATGACCCAATGGTTGCTGGCTTGAGCCCAAGGTCACTGGCTTGAGCAAGGGGTCAGTTGCTCTGCTGTAACCCCCCAGTCAAGGCATATATGAGAGAGCAATCAATGAACAACTAAGGAGACTAAGGAGCCACAACGAAGAATTGATGTTTCTCATCTCGTTCCCTTCCTGTTTGTCCCTATCTGTCCCTCTCTCTGTCTCTGTCACACACAAAAAAATTTTAATTGATTTATTTTGTATTTGCAAAATAAATAATTAGCAGTAAACCACTACAGAAATTATAATTAGTTTGTATTTTTTTAGCTGTGAAATTTTTTTTTGACAGAGTCAGAGAGAGGAAGAGATAGGGACAGACAGACAGGAAGGGAGAGAGATGAGAAGCATCAATTCTTTGTTGCAGCATCTTAGTTGTTTGTTGATTGCTTATTCATTGATTGCTTTCTCATATGTGCTTTGACTGGGGGACTAGAGCAGAGTGAATGACACTTTGCTTGAGCCAGTGACCTTGGGCCCAAGCCCAGTGACCTTTGGCCTCAAGCCAGTGACTATGGGGTCATGTCTTTGATCCCACGCTCAAGCCAGCAACCCTGCGCTCAAGCTGGTGAACCTGCACTCAAGCTAGTGACCTCAGGGTTTCGAACCGGGATCCTCCGTGTCCCAATCCAACGCTCTATCTACTTAGGCATGACCTAGTCAGGCAAGCTGTGAAATTTTTAAGTCTCTTTCTCTATTTAAGGTCTCTTTCAGTCTTACTTTAATTCTTGCACCAGGCACTGTTTTAAGCCTTTTCATATATAGCAACTCATTTAATCTGGTTAACAATTTTCCAGAATTTCCATGCTACTCTCCTCCCTGTTAGTTCACATCTGTCCTCAGGCAAATGCATTTCTCCTATATTTATTTTGGCAATACATACATTGTTAACAGTATAATTTAAAAAATATCTCTTTGAAACTGATTGACAAATTGTGAATTAAAACCTCAGAACTTAACTATCATTAATCATTCAGGTTTTTCAGTAAAGCTAATGTCAACTCTTAACCACCAATCTGTTACTTGTTAGTTAAAAAATTGCAGTCAGCTCTCAGATATGCTTTTATCCTTTGTTCATTTTGCTCTGGACTTCCTATTAACATTAACCATGTCATTGATTTAACTTGATGCTTACTGTTACTGCACGTTCTTCAGATTTATGTAAACTGCAACCTAAGCAGGAACTGGAAGGGAAGTCCAGTTACCAGAAAAGACGTTTTCAATCACTGCATTTAATTCTTGTCATCTTTTGAGTTGGGTATAAGAACTAGTAAGCACAGAGAGAGCTCAGCTATGCTGTGCTTATCTGAGAAATGATGCTTTTAATTGTTTGTAGATATGGAATGTCCTTCCTCTCTGCCTCAATTGAATTCCTACCTATAGTACCCTGTAGAGTAGAGAGGAAAAGAAACAAAACCATCTGCAAGAAACAAAACCCACACTTCAGATTCCAGTCATCTTTCAGGAAGAGTATATAGAACTGTAAATGATAGTGTATGATTTAAATGTTTTATAAGATAGTATCTTCTCTGAGAAAGGAGATGGTAGGGAGAGGAATCCCCAAGTATTGGGATGATTAAGGGAGGAACTTTATGCAGGAGGTAAAACTGGGACTGGCCCTTGAAAGTGTAATATTTCTATAGACAGGCAGTAGGGCATGCTAGTTCAAGGGAACAGAAGCTTGCTGGCGAGGAAAAGCTGGCCAAGTTAGACAATGTTTAACATGTAAAATGTTTTAAATATATGAAAAAGTATGTATTTATTTTGACAAGGTTTTTATGTGAGCTTTAAAATGTTTTTTCTCACGTTCAAAGTACTTTATAAGTAAATTGTTTAAAAGTGCTGAGACCAAGCATTTCATAACCCTATGTTACAGCGTATTCTCAGAGCAGGAGTGGCAAGCAGCTGTCTACACAGTGCAGAGAAGTGGTGACTCCAGGAGGAGTGCAGCTGTCTAGGGCCCTGGACAAGTATTCTCACTGCACCCTCTGTCCTGATGGATGTTTAAAATATAAAGTGCAGCTTTGCACTTTTTCAGACCTAAGTTAGACACTTTTCTACAACAAATATTTTTCCAGGGCAAGACTGTTCTGGGTACTTGATTAGAAAGCAATCAAAATGTGTCCATGTAACTCACAGCCTATTAAAGCACAGTCTAAAAATCAGTTATTTCTTTTCCACAACTTCTGTTTTTTTATTTAAAAAATTTTTTTTTGACAGACAGAGAGAGAGAGTCAGAGAGAGGGATATAGACAGGGACAGATAAACAGGGAGACCGGGAGAGAGATGAGAAGCATCAATTTTTTGTTGTGGCTCCTTAGTCTCCTTAGTTGTTCAATGATTACTTTCTCATATGTGCCTTGATGGGGGAGAGGAAGGCTGCAGTAGAAGGAGTGACCCCTTGCTCAAGCCAGCAACCTTAGACTCAAGCCAGTGACCATGGGGTCATGTCTATGATCCCTTGCTCATGCCAGCGATCCTTCACTCAAGCTGGTGAGCCCATGCTCAAGCCAGATGAGCTCTCCTTCAAGCTGGAGACCTTGAGGTTTCAAATCTGGGTCCTTTGCATCTTAGTCCAATGCTCTATCCACTGTACCACCACCTGATCAGGCTGTTTTCCATAACTTCTTACCCCTTTTGCCTCATCTAGATTGTCCATAATGTACTTGTTGAATTGCCTAGTGATTAGGCAATACATCTATTCTAGTCAGCTTGTATACATCATTGTATACAAAATCATGTCATTCATGTAGGTGCAGGGTAGGGCAAAAGTAGGTTTACAGTTGTTCATATGGAAAGTAATGCAATACAATAGTTAATAAATAATAATACAAGAATAAACTATATTTCTCTTAAAACTATAAGTCTTCTTTTGCCTCCACCCTGTATATAGCTTATAATGGCAATAAGAATACTTTGGATTAGAATTATTTAATAATACTTTGCTGTTAAAACAAAGAACAAATTTTTTTTTTCATAATAACTTGGAAATGTTCCTTTTTTTACTGAGTAAAAAAGGACATGAGGTAGGTGGATTAGTACCCCTACCCCTACCTTGGTCTGTTAAATTTTTTGTGTTAGTTTTTATGCTGACACTTCTTTCTAGAGAAGCCTCTGATGTTCTCTCCCCTCTCCCCCCCGGGCTTTTTTCTTTTTTCTAAAAAAAGCAAAGAAGGTTAGTGTAGAAATTAGGGAAGAGAAGGTAAAGTGAGCCCTTTCTCTTTATTTCTTTCCATACTTTTGCTATGTGATATAGAAATAGGAAAGATACTTGAAAAAAACATGAAAGTGATTGTACCACACTGTGTTATTAATAGCAAAATAGCTGGTAGTAGAAAAGTTGCAAGAAAAAATAGAGGTGGTGGAAGAGATGTCCACCAAAGGGAATGTACAGAGAAGAATGCTGATGATAAGCTATGATTAGAGGATCCATTGCCTGACTAGAAGGATAAGATTGTTAAATCAGCTACCCCCAGTCTAATCTTTTTAGGGAATCTCAGAGAAGCTTTAAGAAAATGATAATCTTTTGACTTCCATTCCTAGATCTTTTTGCTTTTTATCACAGTTTCTGACTGAGCATAATATACATCTCAGATTTTCATTTTCCTAAGTGACACAAAATTTAAAACAGGCCCATGGGCTGAACAGCACAACTACACTTAACCCATTTGTCTGCTGCTACATTCTACATTTTACTTCTATGTGTATTTAGACCATATCTTTTAATCTGTCTGTCTCTAGGTGCAGCTGACTCATACCTGTCTTTGTCCTCCAATCACCAACAGCTTTGCTAGAATTTTCATCCTGCATTTTTAAAGCAGAATGCACTTGTAATGATAGTACAGTGCTGTGTTTAGGATTTTATTGCCACAATTAAAACACGTCTAGATTAGTAAAGTAATAATTCTATACTTTTTCCCCTCCTGAATATCAACTCATTTTAGAAACAAATGAATTCCCTATTTTTAGGGAAAAAAATAGCAATGAACAACTTTTCTTTTGTTGTTTTTGCTCGGGGACATACACAAAAGTCAAAACAACCGCACAGATTAGTGGAAGAATCATGTGTTTTGCAAAAGTTAAAGCTGTTCTCTTTTTATAAATGGTGACAAAATGAACACTTGTAATAGGATTTTAGATTCAGGAAAGATACTTATTACCAGAAGACACAAAGTAAAATAAAGAGACCAGAGTTGTTTATTTTATAAAACAAAAGTGGTGGAGCAAGGCTTGGAGTGCACACTGTTCTTTCTGGGATAACAATCCCTTTCTCTAGCAGTAACAGCTTATTTTGTCCTGCTTCAGTATAGTAATTTTAGTACTTTGAGACTTTGAAATTTATTCAGAATAACAGTTTTATATTTCCAAGCACAGATTGTCACTGCCAGAAAAAATAAACTTAATTTTTCAGGTCATTTTGGGCCACTATGGCTAGGGTCAGATTTTATGTTGAGTAAAAGAATGAGAAAATGATTATAGTAATGTTAAAATTATTATTCTGGAAAAGTAATGATATGTATATGTGTGTGTGGGTATGTGTGCTGTGTTTTTAAGCAATTGCAGTTTTAAACCTTAATGACAGAAGTAGGAAGCTGTGTAATTCTTGGAGAGACCATTCACTTAATAGTGTGATCCAAGATAGTTCATTAGAAAAAACAGGGTTTTTTTCAAAAAAATGTTACTAGGATTCTTGAAAAAAATATGCATTTGTGAATTTGTAATTCAGAATGCTTTTGCTGGCTGGCCATAGAGGGTCAGTTTACTAACGTGGGGTTTTCCAGTGGAAAAGTATGCACTGGAGGAAATACACTTGGGAAGCATATGTAGATAAACATAGGTATGTCACGTGTAATTTATGTTTAAAGTCGACATTTCTTAAAGTTGCTCAATAAAATTGGTTTATGAATTAATCTTTGGTATGTTAGTCTCCGATTATTTTTATTATTTTCTTATTAAACTTACTATTTTGAGATCATTGTAAATTCACATGCATTTGTAAGAAATGATACCAAGAGATTTCATGTACTCTTCCTCTAACTTTCCCCAGTGGTAACATCTGACAAAACTATATCACAACCTGGATATTAACATTGATACAGTCAAGACATAGAACAGTTCTTTTACAGCAAGGGTTCCTCTTGTTGACGTTTTATAGCCACATTCCCCTCAGCCTTCTCCTTTATGTACTTCCCCACTTCATCCCCACCCTAGTCCATGACACCTGGCATCCACCGATCTGATCTCCAGTCATTTTCTCATTTCAAGAGTGTTATATAAATAGAATGATTTTATATGATTAATTTTGGGATTAGTTTTTTCATTCAGTGTAATTCTCTGGAGCTTTATTCAGGTTGTTGCATGTATCACAAGTTTATTTATTTATTTATTTGTTTGTTTTTTGTATTTTTCTGAAGTTGGAAACGGGGAGGCAGTCAGATAAGATTCCTGCATGCACCTGACCGGGATCCACCTGGCATGCCCACCAGGGGATGATGCTCTGTCCATCTGGGGTGTGGCTCTGTTGCAACCAGAGCCATTCTAGTGCCTGAGGCAGAGGCCATAGAGCCATCCTCAGCACCCGGGCCAACCCTGCTCCAATGGAGCCTTGGCTGCGGGAGAGGAAGAGAGAGATGGAGAGGGGGAGGGGTGGAGAAGCAGATGGGCACTTCTGTGTGCCCTGGCTGGGAATTGAACCCAGGACTCCCGCACACCAGGTCGACACTCTACCACTAAGCCAACTGGCTAGGGCCACAAGTTTATTTTTTATTGCTGAGTAGTATTACAGTTTGAATGTACAACAGTTTATTTAATCTATTGAAGAACATCTGGGCTTTTCCAATTTCTGGCTATTACTTATACAGCTGTTACAAATATTCATGTATAGGTTTTTATGAGAACATATGTTTTCATGTTTCTGAGATAAATGCCCAAGAGTGCAATTGCTAGGTTGTACAGTAGTTTTAGTTTTTTAAGATACTGCCAAACATTTCCCGTTGCTGTATCATTTTACATTCTCACCAGCAATGTATGAGTGATCCAGTTTCTCTACATCTTTACCAGCATTTGATGTTGTTAGTTTTTATTTTAGCCTTTCTGATAGGTATGCAGTGATATCTCATTGTGGTTTTAATTTTCATGTTCCTAATGACTAATGATGGTGAGTATGTTTTCATGTGCTTATTTGGAATCTGTATGTCCTCTTAGGTGAAATTTTTCTTTATGTCCTTTGACTATTTTCTAATTGAAACAAAAAAAAATGTTTAATTTAAGTTTTGAGAGTACTTTTTATAATCTAGATCAGGAGTTGGGAACCTTTTTGGCTGAGAGAGCCATGAACGCCACATATTTTAAAATGTAATTCCGTGAGAGCCATACAATATGTGTAACACTAAATACAAGTAAATGTGTGCATTTTATGTAAGACCAACACTTTTAAAGTACAATAAGTATCTGAATTCTTTTTAATAACATTGTTATGCTGTTGCTAACCAATAATGAATAAAGCACTTCTTATGCGACTTCTGGTGCTGCATGGTTTTGCTGATGGCTTTGTAGTCTGGTTGATACGTGGTGAGACTAAGCTTCATGCAGGCGTTGAGACTTCCATTTGTTAAACGTGATTGTAGGTTGGTCTTAACATTCTTTAGATGTGAGAAAGACTGCTCACATGCATACGTAGAGCCAAACATCATCAGTACAGCAATACGCACATGCTGCAATGTGTGGTATGTGACGGGAAGTGCGTTCCAAGTTTTGACAATCAGCTGGTCCCCAGGTCAATGATTTTTCATTTCTCCCCACTTGTGTTTGCTCGCCAACTCTGCTTGTTGTTGTGCAAGTCTTTCCAAATCTTTATTTAGTGACTTGAACTTATTCATCCACATGTCTGAGGCCTTCAGGTCAGCAGCTTATAGCTCAAAATCTCTGATGGAGACACTGGGGATGTAACTGAGGTCAGCGCTGTCCACTGCACACTCATGTGGATGGTTGATGAACTTAAAAAGACAAGTGCTCACAGAATTCTCCAAAGCGCGCTTTGAATGACTGCAGGAGATTAGATGTGAAGCCCGCTAGGTGCTGGAGATCAAGATGTTGAGCAGGGTCACTTGCTGTGCATGCATCTTTAAACTCTCCCAGTTTTTCAAAGTGTAGTAAATGACCTGTTTCAATGTGGGCGATGAATAGTTCCAGCTTGTTTTCAAATACAAACACTGTTTGTTGAAGGGATAAGACTATTTCCGAAACCTTGCATTTTCACATTGAGCTGGTTTAGATGTTCAGTCATGTCCACAAGATAGTAGAATTTCAGGAGCCACTCAGTGTTAGCTAACTCAGGATGCTCGATGTTTTTCATTTCAAGAAAAGTCTGGATTGCCCTCAGATAAGCCGCGAAATGGCTGAGCACCTTCCCTCTTGACAACCAACGCACATTGCTGTGCAGAAGCAGACCAGGATAATTATTCCCAACTTCACCCAGCAGTGTTTTAAACTGACGAGCATTTAAAGCTCGGGCAACAATAAAGTTGACCACCTGAATGACCAGCAACATTACCTCACCAAGCTGTTCGCCACACATCTGAGCACAAAGTGCCTCCTGATGTAGGATGCAGTGAAAACTTAGGATGGGTCTCTTTTCATGTTCGCAAGGAAGCACTATGAATCCTCTGTTTTTCCCCACCATGCATGGAGCACCATCAGTACACACCGAAATAAGTTTATCCATCGGTAGATTTTTTTCTTTAGTGAACTCAGTGAAAGACTTGAATAAATCCTCCCCCCTTGTTATCTCTTTTGTAGGCAAACAGCAAGACTTTCCTCACATAGTGTGTCACCGACAGCATACCTTGCAATCACACTGAACTGGGATAAATGGCTTACATCTGTTGACTCATCCAAAGTGAGAGAAAATGGTGCTACATTTAGGTCCTTCATTTGTGTTGCCTCAATTTGATTTGCCATCATGATGGTATGATCATGAACAGTTCTTTCCGACAGAGGCATGTCTTTTATTCACTTTATTATCTTGTCTTTATCTGAAAAGTCATCAAAAAGTTCATTGGCAACATCAAGCATGAATGTTTTGGCATATTCCCCATCTGTGAATGGCTTTCCGTTTCTCACAACTGCTAAAGGACCAGCATAGCTAGCCAAATTCTAGTCACCTTGTTGGGTCCAAACACAGAGTTACTGCTGACTAGCTTGCACTCTGCACAGTAGCTCTTGACATGCTTTCTTCCTGCTATCCCCTGCTGGATATTTCGATGCAAATGTAGTACGGCATGTGTCGAAGTGCCGCTTTATATTTGACCGTTTCATTGATGCAATTTTATCATTGCATATTAGACACACTGCAGAACCTGCTCTCTCCAGAAAGGTGAATTCCTCTGTCCATTCCTGCTGAAAAGTACGATATGCCTCATCTTTTTTTCTTTTAATTATCTTCTTTGTCAAAAGGGTTTCTGCGGATTCAGAAGATGGCAGCGGAGTAGGTGGATGCACAGACGCCCAGCTCTCAACACCAAACTGGAATACAAATCAATTTAGAAAAAATCAGCATGAAAAACCAACACTGAACTGCAAGAACAGCTCTCAAAAACCAAGGAGCAAAGAGGAAGCCACAATAATACTGGTAAAGAGTGCCTGAATCTCTTCTGCTTACAGGAACAGAAGGGGGGGTGAGGCTGAGAGCCCAGAGAGGATTTCACAGAGGAAAAAGAGCAGAAACTACTGCTCACAGCCACTTACCTGGCAACCAGGGAGCAAGGTGGGTTGAAAAGACCAGCTTATCTCCCAAGTGGAAAGGACAGGGAGAGGGACAGACTGTGAGGGGCTAAGGTATGCAAGAAACGAAATAAAAAAGCTGACTCATTCGTGCTGGAGGCGGCCATAGCTGGGGGAGGGACTGAACCTTTCACAAAACAGAGCTGAAGTGCTTCCGGATCAGAGATCTCCGGACATCTATCCAGTTCCAATTAGTGCAACAAGACACAGCTGAAAACAAGAAGTGGGGAGGAGGGGCAGTAACTCAGGTCTCCATGGAGATCTGAGATACACCTCCCCCAATTGAAGCTGAGAAAAAACCCTGCCCCCAGTGAGATTAGTTGGTGGAAGAGACCTTCAGCGTCTCAGGTTACACCCACAGCATTCCTGGTTACAGTTTCAAGGAAGCCCCCTGCTGAGATCAGTTAACAAGACTATCACCTGTTAAGAAAACAAACAAATCAAGACTTCAAAGCTGCTCAAATCCGAAAGTGGATTACAAATAATAGCTGATACCAACCCACGAAGACCTAGAAATAACACAACTGAAAACTGGAGGCAGACAACACCAAGCCTAGACTCAACCAACTCTACAAATAAAAAAAAAAGATGAGAAGACAAATGAGTGCAATCCAAATGAAACCACAAGAGACACCTTCGAGAGATGAACTGAGTGATATGGAAATAATCAAACTTCCAGATGCGGAGTTCAAAATAATGATTGTAAGGATGCTTAGGGATCTTAGAACAACAATGAATGGTCATTATGAACACCTAAATAAAGAAATAGCAAGTATAAAAAAGAATCAGTTGGAGACGACAAATACAATATCAGAAATAAAGACCACAATGGAAGGAATTAAAAACAGGATAGATAGAGCAGAGGATCGAATCAGTGAGTTAGAGGACAATTGGAATGAAGGCATGAAAGCAGAGAAGAAAAGAGAAAAAAGACTCAAAAAGTCAGAGGAAACTCTTAGAGAGCTCTGTGACAACATGAAGAGAAATAACATCTGCATCATAGGGGTTCCTGAAGAAGAAGAAAAAGAACAAGGGATAGAGACTTTGTTCAATAATATCATAGCTGAAAATTTCCCTAAATTAATGCAAGAGAAACTCTCACAAATCCAAGAAGCACAGAGGACTCCATTAAAGAGAAACCCAAAGAAACCTACACCAAGACACATCATAATTAAAATACCAAAGCTAAGCGATAAAGAGAAAATATTAAAAGCTGCAAGAGAAAAAAAAGTTATCACCTACAAAGGAGCCCCCATAAAGATGTCATCTGACTTCTCAACAGAAACACTTGAGGCCAGAAGGGAATGGCAAGAAATATTCAAAGTAATGCAGAACAAGAACCTACAACCAAGACTACTTTATCCAGCAAGGCTATCGTTTAAAATCGAAGGAGAAATAAAAAGCTTCCCAGACAAAAAACAACTCAAGGAATTCATTACAACCAAACCAATGCTGCAGGAAATATTAAGGGGCCTGGTGTAAACAGATAAAGTGGGAAAAGAATACAGAAAAAAAAAAAAAAAAGGAATACACCTTTAAAGAAGAAAATGGCAATAAACAACTACATATCAATAATAACCTTAAATGTAAATGGATTAAATGATCCAATCAAAAGACATAGGGTAGCTGCGTGGATAAGAAAACAGGACCCATACATATGTTGTCTACAAGAGACACACCTTAGAACAAAAGACACACACAGATTGAAGGTAAAAGGATGGAAAAAAAGTTTTATGGAAACGGAAATGAAAAAAAAGCTGGGGTAGCAATACTTATATCAGACAAATTGGACTTTAAAACAAAGGATATAGTAAGAGATAAAGAAGGCCACTACATAATGATAAAGGGAGTAATCCAACAGGAAGATATAACTATTATAAATATCTATGCACCTAATATAGGAGCACCCAAATATATAAAGCAGACTTTGATGGATTTAAAGGGCGAGATCAACAGCAATACTATAATAGTAGGGGATTTCAATACCCCACTAACATCACTAGATAGATCCTCAAGAAAGAAAATTAACAAAGAAACAGCAGACTTATTGGAAACACTAGATCAACTCAATTTAATAGATATCTTCAGAACCTTTCACCCTAAAGCAGCAGAATATACATTCTTTTCAAGTGCTCATGGTACATTCTCTAGGATAGACCACATGTTAGGGCACAAAAGTGCTCTCAACAAATTTAAGAAGACAAATCATATCAAGCACTTTCTCCGATCACAACGGCATGAAACTAGAAATGAACCACAGCAGAAAAGCTCAATAATTCTCAAACACATGAAAACTAAATAGCAGGGTGTTAAATAATGAATGGATTAAGAATGAGATCAAAGAAGAAATAAAAAAATTCCTAGAAACGAATGACAATGAGCATACAACAACTCAAAATTTATGGGACACAGCGAAAGCAGTGCTGAGAGGGAAGTTCATAGCACTACAGGCACACTTTCAGAAGCTAGAAAAAGCTCAAATAAACAACTTAACCCTGCATCTAAAAGAATTAGAAAAAGAACAGCAAGTAAAGCCCAAATGTAGTAGAAGGAAGGAAATAATAAAGATCAGAGCAGAAATAAATGACATAGAGGCTAAAGAAACAATATAGAGAATGAATAAAACTAGGAGCTGGTTCTTTGAAAAGGTAAACAAGATTGATGAACCCTTAAGTAGACTCACCAAGAAAAAGAGAGAGAGGACTCAAATAAATAAAATTAGAAATGAGAGAGGAGAAATAACAACTGACACAACAGAAATACAAAATATTGTAAGAAAATACTATGAAGAACTGTATGCCAAAAAACTAGAGAACCTAGATGAAATGGACAAATTCCTTGAAACATACAATCTTCCAAAAATCAATCTGGAAGAATCAGAAAACCTAAACAGACCAATTACAACAAAGGAGATCGAAACAGTTATCAAAAAACTCCCAACAAAGAAAAGTCCGGGGCCCGATGGCTTCACAACGGAATTCTACAAAATATTCAAAGAAGAACTAACTCCTATCCTTCTCAAACTATTTCAAAAAATTCAAGAGGAAGGAAGACTTCCAAGCTCCTTTTATGAGGCGAGCATAATTGTGATTCCAAAACCAGGCAAAGACAACACAAAGAAAGAAAATTATAGGCCAATATCTCTGATGAATATAGATGCTAAAATCCTCAACAAAATATTAGCAAACCGGATCCAACAATATATGGAAAAAATCATACACCATGATCAAGTGGGATTTATTCTGGGGAGGCAAGGCTGGTACAATATTCATCAATCAATGTGATTCATCACATAAACAAAAAGAAGGAGAAAAACCATATGATAATTTCAATAGATGCAGAAAAAGCATTTGATAAAATCCAGCACCCATTCATGATCAAAACTCTCAGCAAAGTGGGAATACAGGGAACATACCTCAACATGATAAAAGCCATCTATGAGAAACCCACAGCCAACATCATACTCAATGGGAAAAAATTAAAAGCAATACCCTTAAGATCAGGAACAAGGCAGGGGTTCCCCCTTTCACCACTCTATTTTAACATAGTCCTGGAAGTCCTAGCCACAGCAATCAGACAAGAAGAAGAAATAAAAGGCATTCAAGTTGGAAAAGAAGAAGTAAAACTATCATTATTTGCAGATGATATGATATTGTATATAGAAAACCCTAAAGTCTCAGTCAAAAAACTACTGCACCTGATAAATAAATTCAGGAAAGTGGCAGGATATAAAATCAATACTCAGAAATCAGAAGCATTTTTATACACCAACAATGAACAGTCAGAAAGAGAAATTAAGGAAACAATCCCCTTCACAATTACAACCAAAAAAATAAAGTACCTAGGAGTAAACTTAACCAAGGAGATTAAAGACTTGTACTCGGAAAATTACAAAACATTGATAAAAGAAATCAAGGAAGATACAAACAAGTGGAAGCATATACCGTGCTCATGGTTAGGAAGAATAAACATCATTAAAATGTCTATATTACCCAAAGCAATTTATAAATTCAATGCAATACCAATTAAAATACCAATGACATACTTCAAAGATATAGAACACATATTCCAAAAATTTATATGGAACCAAGAAAGGACAAGAATAGCCTCAGCAATCTTAAAAAAGAAGAATAAAGTGGGAGGTATCACACTTCCTGATATCAAGTTATACTACAAGGCCATTGTACTCAAAACAGCCAGGTACTGGCATAAGAACAGGCATATAGATCAATGGAACAGAACAGAGAACCCAGAAATAAACCCACAGTTCTATGGACAACTGATATTTGACAAAGGTGGCAAGGAAATACAATGGAGTAAAGACAGCCTCTTTAACAAATGGTTTTGGGAAAATTGGACAGCTACCTGCAAAAAAATGAAACTAGATCACCAGCTTACACCACTCACAAAAATAAACTCCAAATGGATAAAAGACTTGAATGTAGGCTGTGAAACCATAAGCATCTTAGAAGAAAACATAGGCAGTAAGCTCTCGGACATCTCTCGGAGCAATATATTTGCTGATTTATCTCCACGGGGAAGTGAAATAAAAGACAGGATAAACAAATGGGACTATATCAAACTAAAAAGCTTCTGCACAGCTAAAGACAACAAGAACAGAATAAAAAGACAAACTATACAATGGGAGAACATATTTGACAATACGTCTGATAAGGGGTTAATAACCAAAATTTATAAAGAATTTGTAAAACTCAACACCAGGAAGACAAACAACCCAATCCAAAAATGGGCAAAAGAGATGAATAGACACTTCTCCAAAGAGGACATACAGATGGCCAATAGGCATATGAAAAAATGCTCAACATCACTAATCATTAGAGAAATGCAAATTAAAACCACAATGAGATATCACCTCACACCAGTCAGAATGGCGCTTATCAACAAAACAACACAGAATAAGTGCTGGCGAGGATGTGGAGAAAAGGGAACCCTCCTGCACTGCTGGTGGGAATGCAGACTGGTGCAACCACTGTGGAAAACAGTATGGAGATTCCTCAAAAATCTGAATATCGAACTGCCTTTTGACCCAGCTATCCCACTTTTAGGAATATACCCCAAGGACACCATAGAACGGCTTGAAAAGGAGAAATGCGCCCGCATGTTTGTGGCAGCATTGTTCACAATAGCAAAGATCTGGAAACAGCCCAAGTGTTCGTCAGAGGACGAGTGGATTAAAAAACTTTGGTACATATATACTATGGAATACTACTCAGCCATAAGAAATGATGACATCGGATCATTTACAATAACATGGATGGACCTTGACAACATTATACGGAGTGAAATAAGTAAATCAGAAAAAAAAACTAAGATGAATCCATACATAGAAGGGACATAAAAATGAGACTCAGAGACATGAACAAGAATGTGATGGCAACAGGGGCGGGGGGTTGGGGGAGGGGGATGGGGTGAAGAAGGAGAGAGGGGTTAGTGGAGGGGAGGGGCACAAAGAAAACCAGATAGAAGGTGACAGAAGACAATTTATCTTTGGGGGAGGGGTATACAGCACAATCAAATGTCAAAATAATCTAGAGATATTTTCTCTCAACATATGTAGCCTGATTTATCAATGTCACTGCATTAAATTTAATAAAAAAAAAATGAAAGAAAAAAAATTAAAAAAAAAAAGGGTTACTTCAATTAGCTAGCTGATTACTTTATTAAAAGGAGGGAAGTTTACTTCCAGACCTTCCAACCCGTGTACTTTATGCATTATCCAATAAAAATTTGGTGTAGTCCCGGAGGACAGCTGTGATTGGCTCCAGCCACCCATAACCATGAACATGAGTGGTAGGAAATGAATTGTAATACATGAGAATGTTTTATATTTTTGTTATTATTTCTTTCTATTAAAGATTTATCTGCGAGCCAGATGCAGCCATCAGAAGAGACACATCTGGCTTGCAAGCCATAGGTTCCCGACCCCTGATCTAGAGACTAGTCCTTTGTCAGATAGGTGGTTTGAAATATTTTTGCCTGATCTATAGATTATCACTTCATTCTCTTCATAGGGTTTTTGTAAAGAAAAAGTTTTAACTTTTGATGACAGCCAAGTTATTAGTTTTTTCATTTATGTATCATGCTTTTAGTATTGTGTAAGAACTCTGCCTAGTTAGATCTTGAAGATTTTAGCCTCTAAAATCATATTTATATATTTTACACTTAAGTCCATGATTCATTTTAAGTTAATTTTTGTATAGGATATAAGGTTTAAGCTAAGGATTTTTTGTTTATTTTTGTTTTTATTTTTGAGAGTGAGAGAGATAGGAAGAGACACAGAAAGGGAGAGAGATAAGAAGCATCAACTCATAGTTGTGGCATTTTAGTTGTCCATTGATTGTTTCTCATATGTGTCTTTTGGGGGGGTTGGGTGCCTCCAGCTGAGACAGGGACCTCTTGCTTAAGCCAGTTACCTTGGGCTTTAAGCCAGTGATCCTGCACTCAAGCTGGCAAGCCTGCACTTAAGCCAGATGAGCTCGAGTTCAAGCTGGCATCCTCAGGGTTTCAAACCTGGGACCTCAGCATCCCAGGTCGAAGCTCTATCCACTGCACCACCACTGGTCTGGCTAAGGTGTTTTTTTTTGTTTGTTTTTGTTTTTTTTTTTTTAACGTATGGATATGTAATTGGTCCAGCATATTTATTGAAAAGGCTATCTTTTTTCCATTAAATTGCTTTTTCACCTTTGCCAAAAAATCAGTTTGGCATATTTATGTAGATTTATTTCTGGATTTTCTAGTGTATTCCATTCATCTGTATCTCTGTCTGTCTGCCAATATCACACAGTCGTGTCGTGATTATTATAGCATTACAGTGTGTCTTGAAATCAGAAAGAATTATTTTTCCGACTTTATTCTTCTTTTTCAGGATTGTTTTAGCTCTTGTAATCTTTCCATATAAATTTGAGAATTATTCTGTCTATATAGAAAAAGAATCTGGCTATAATTTTGATTAGATTTAACATTAAATCTATAAATTTGAGGAGTTTTATTGTGGAGTTATTGAGATTTTCTATGTAGACAATCATGTATCTCTGATAGGGCCAGTTTTGTTTCTTTCTTTCTGATACATATGCCCTTTATTTCCTCTTTCGCCTTATTGCTCTGGCTGAAACTTCCAGCATTATGTTGCACAAGAGCAGAGAGAGTGAATATCTTTGCCTGGTTCCTTATCTTAGGATGAAAATCACTCACTCTTTTATCATTAAATACAAGGAAGGTGTGGGGTTTTTGTAGATGCTTTTTTCCCAAATTGATTTTTAAATTGGTGGTGTAACAAGTTGACTTATTCAGGAGAGAGGGGCCTGATGGCCTTATAAAATGGTCAGGTGGTCTTTGTGGCTCTAAAGGTCCACTGTTTTGTCTCAAAATGTTTCTCCCCATCTGAGTGAAATGCTCAAGGTAGACACTCACTGTTTTTGACAAAAAGGATCTCTTTTAATGCAGATCCTCTTGGAAGGGTTAATAATAGTGCTGTTACTCTAACTTTGTGGAACAGTTTATCTGTTTTTTTTTTTCCTTCTAAACCAAGCATAATAAGTGTGGGACAGGTGGACAAGAGTAGAGGAACAGTTTGGAGCCCAGAATGCTTCAACTGGGCAGCAGGAAGTCAGTGAGCACCCTGTTTGGTTGAAGCACAGACCGGAGCTTTGAAAAGGATTCAAAGCTTAATATAACATTTTAAAAAATTTGCATAATTTTCATTTTCAATAACTATAATTTAAGAGGTACATATGCTGCAGTTGAGAAGTTTATTTTATAATTTATTTTTAAATGGTTCTTCATTTGTTTAGTATACTGCATTTGTAAAATGCCTCCTCCAAAGTGCATCTTCTAGAAAGCAGAGACATTCTGGTAATAATAGCTGTTTTGTCAAGAATGACAGCATATCATTATTTTACTTACAAAACGAGACAATATAACACCAAGTTACAGGATGAAGCACAAATTATATTTCACACACACAAAAAAAACAACTTTTACTAACTTCATCTGGGAACATAATTACAGTATTTCATATCTTCTCAAGTTTCACAGAAATATCCTAAGTAGTTAGCCTGTATAGACTAAAAATTTGAAAGTATTTATTAAATTTTTTGTTGCAGTTTAACTTACAGAAAATTATTTACAATTTAATAGCATTGAAAGTTTTTGTCTAATATACTTATTTAGCATAGTTCAGTCAGAGATTCAGGTGGTACTTGAAGCCTGGAGACTCCTCATATGAACCTATTATTTTATAATTTGATTATCTTGTTCCCTAGATCATAATGATATCATGTTTTGGCTTTCTTTAGTGAACTTTCAGAAGACCTGTAAAAGGTTTTATTTCACTTATTTTAGGTTCCCCCTCATAATTGCAAGGGTAGAAAAACATTCTAATAGCAAACAACTGTGAAGTTTATGCTATTTCTATTTTGTACATCAGGCTGCAAAGAGGCTCTACCCAGCAAGGGTTTTTTTTTAGACTAAGGCCAGGGTTCTTTGCCAGGAGCAGGGCAAGGGCTGGAATGATTATCTGGGGGGTATGGGGGAGTAGAGAAAAGAGGGACACATATACAATGACAGAAAATGATCTGACTTAGGGTGAAGGATACACATGCAATCAACAGTTCAAATGCTATAGAGATGTTCACCGGAAACCTATATACTGTTATTAATCAATGTCACCCCATTAAATTTAGTTTCAAAATAACAAGCAAATGACAAAAGAGTAAATATTTCTCTAATAATCCAAGTGATTTTTCATTTTTATGCCCGGAGCAAATATTTAATGAAGATATCTCTTTTCCTTTTTGAATAGCAACATAAATAGAAGCTACTTGAGGAATATTTATGAGGCTGCTAAAATTTTATTTTTCACTGCCCCAAATGTTTTTCTAGAGATGTGCAAACATTATAGCTGAAGACAGGAAGAGGATTCAGCTGATGTACACATTGTAGATAAATATGATACAAATGGTTAGAGACATTGGGTATTGGTTTTAAATAGACCTGGGTTTAACCTTAACTTCTACACCTACCAGCTGGTTACTGAATTTCAATAATCTTCCTTTCCTTATCTGTAAAATGAGTATAACTGTAACTACCTGAGGGGAAAAGAACTAATTAAGGGAGAAGAGATTAGGTTCAAAATGTTTTTCCTATTTGTTGTCTTATGATATAATGTTAAATTCTGTAGAAATCATAAAGTTTTAAAACTGAACAGGAATTTAGAGTTCATTTGGCTCAATGCCCTAATTTCCTAATGAAGAAAATAAGATCTGAAAAGCCAAGAGGCATCTCCAGGAGCACACTGTTGGCCATAAAAGGCCAGTGCTTTCTTCCCATGTCATGAAAAACCCATCTTAAAATAAGAATTGCAAAAATGTTTTCATTATTTTTAGTTTAATTTTATGGAAAATATTTCAAGAAAAAAATCTTTTTTAAGATACCATGGAGAAATAATGACTCTGAAAGACCTGTTTCTAATTTCAAAATTTTGTATCAGTGTCAATATCATGCCAGTTTAAAAAGTTTTATCCAGATGTAAGCAATGTCATAATTATTACTCAACGACATAGTACAGTATGCATTTACTTATTTACTTCATGTGACCAGCATAATTACAATAACATTTTCCATCAAACTTCATTTTTCAGAATTCAAGTAAATGCATATTCTATTTTCTAGATGTCCCCTGAAGAAAAAGTTTGTAAGTACTGTGGAGTCAGCTATCTAATTCTTCATGAGTTTAAAGCTATGGAAGAAAAAGTGAAAGCAATGGAAAAAGAGATGAAATTTTATCAAGGAAGTGTAGACCGTGAGAAGAAACTTCAAGAAAAGCTACATTTTCTTAGCCAAGATTTTGAACAGTACAAAATTGACAATGACTCCAAAACAGAAAGGTAGAAGTATGCTGTTCTTTTCTGTTGTTTATTTAGTTTGGAAGAAAAGGACAGAAAATAGACTTTCAATGTTCTAGAATTTCTCTGCATTAGAGTTATACTTGAATACATTTATACTTGATACATTTTTTTTCTTTCTTTCTTTTTTTTTTTTTTGTATTTTTCTGAAGCTGGAAACGGGGAGAGACAGTCAGACAGACTCTCGCATGCGCCCGACCGGGATCCACCCGGCACGCCCACCAGGGGCAACGCTATGCCCACCAGGGGGCGATTATCTGCCCCTCCGGGGTGTCGCTCTGCTGCGACCAGAGCCACTCTAGCGCCTGGGGCAGAAGCCAAGGAGCCATCCCCAGCGCCCGGGCCATCTTTGCTCCAATGGAGCCTTGGCTGCGGGAGGGGAAGAGAGAGACAGAGAGGAAGGAGGGGGGGGTGGAGAAGCAAATGGGCGCTTCTCCTATGTGCCCTGGCCGGATCGAACCCGGGTCCCCCGCACGCCAGGCCAACGCTCTACCGCTGAGCCAACCGGCCAGGGCTACTTGATACATTTGAGTTTAATTATTAATAATTTCTAAATAGAATTTTTATAGTTTGAGCATTCTTTGAGATATATATATATTCTTTGAATGATTAAAAACCAATTAATTTAGTAACTATAAGTTGAGTTAAGTTTTATATTTCCCCAGATATATCTTAATCTTATCACTTGGAAGATTTTTCTGTCAAAAATCAGGTGAATTTTGGTAGTTTTTTTTTTTCTGACAGAGACAGAGAGAGTCAGAGAGAGGGACAGATAGGGACAGACAGACAGGAAGGGAGAGAGATGAGAAGCATCAATTTTTTGTTGTGGCACCTTAGTTGTTCATTGATTGCTTTCTCATATGTGCCTTGACTGGGAGGCTATAGCAGACTCAGTGACCCCTTGCTCGAGCCAGTGACCTTGGGCTCAAGTTGGTGAGCTTTGCTCAAACCAGATGAACCTGTGCTCAAGCTGGCAACCTCAGGGTCTCGAACCCAAAATATAGGAGGGAGCTCTGACGTAAAACAATCTACAGATATTAACAGCAATAGTCAGAACTGAAATAATGTGGAAAATATTCAAGTTAAAAGATATAAATTCTTGGGAGTATTTGGAGAAAAATGGTGATAACTGTACAACAGATGTTTATTTCATCAACTCAGTGTTAAATGGTACAAGTAGGGTTTTCTCAGTCAGTTATTATGCCAATAGAGTAGGAAAGACCCATAACTGCAGATGATCTTTTCTTTTAGAAATAGTCCAATTGTAATTTCTGTGCTAGTTTATTACTAATTATTTATTATGTGTTGTTTTGTTCATGAGCACCATTCTGACAGGTGTGACGTGGTATCTTATTGTGGTTTTAATTTATATTTCTCTAATGATTAGTGATGTTGAACATTTTTTCATATGCCTATTGGCCATCTGTATATCCTCTTTGGAGAACTGGTTATTCATTTCTTTTGCCCATTTTTTGATTGGATTATTTATCTTCCTGGTGTTGAGTTTTACAAGTTCTTTATAAATTTTGGTTATTAATCTCTTATCAGACATATTATCGAATATGTTCTCCATTGTGTGGTTTGCCTTTTTCTTTTATTCATATTGTTCTTAGCTGTGCAAAAGCTTTTTAGTTTGATATGGTCTCTTTGTTTATCCTGTCCTTTATTTTCCTTGCACATGTAGATAAATCAGCAAATATGTTGCTGCAAATGATGTCAGAGAGCTTATTGCCTATGTTTTCCTCTAGGATGCTTATGGTTTCACGATTTATATTTAAATCTTTTATCCATTTTGAGTTTATTTTTGTGAATGGTTTAAGTTGGTGGTCTAGTTTCATTTTTTTGCAAGTAGCTGTCCAGTTTTCCCAACACCATTGTTAAAGAGACTGTCTTTACTTCATTGTATGCTCTTACCTCCTTTGTCAAATACCAATTGTCCATAAAGATGTGATTTTATTTCTGGGTTCTCTGTTCTGTTCCATTGATCTCTATGCTTTTTCTTATGCCAGTACCAAGCCATTTGAGTATGATGGCTTTGTAGTATAACTTGATATCAGGATGTGTGATACCCCCCACTTTATTGTTCTTTCTCAGGATTATTGAGGCTATTCATGTTCTTTTTTGGTTTCCCCTATTATTATAGTATTGCTGTTGATCTTGCCCTTTAAGCCCATCAAAATCTGCTTTATGTGTTTAGGTGCTCCTATATTAAATGTATAGATATTTATAATGATTTTATCTTCTTGTTGGATTGCTCCTTTTATTATTATGTAGTGACCTTCTTTATTCCTTACTCTATAGTCTTTGTTTTAAAGTCTATTTTGTCCTATATAAGAATTGCTACCTAAGCTTTTTATTCATTTTTATTTGCATGAAATATTTTTTCCATCCCTTTCTTTCAGTCTATGTGTATCTTTTTTTTGAGGTGTGTCTCATGTAGACAGCATATGTACAGGTCCCGTTTTCTTACACATGCAGCTACCCTATGTCTTTTGATTGGAACATTTAATTCCTTTACATTTAAGGGTTATTATTGATATGTAGTTGTTTATTGCCATTTTATTCTTTAAATCTACATTTCTCTTTTACTAGGTTCCCCCCCCCTTGCTCTGTTTACAGAAGGCCCCTTAACATTTCTTGTAGCATTGGTTTGGTTGCAATGAATTTCTTCAGGGCTTTTTTGGGGGGGTGGGTGGGAAGCTTTTTATTTCTCCTTCAAATTTAAATGATAGCCTTGCTGGATAGAGAAGTCTTGGCTTTAGGCTCTTGTTTTGCATTACTTTGAATATTTCTTACCATTCCCTTCAGGCCTCTAATGTTTCTGTTGAGAAGTAAGATGTCATCCTTATAGAGGCTCCTCTGTAGGTAATAGACTGCTTTTCTCTTACAGCTTTAGTATTCTTATTTTATCTCCTAATTTTTGTATTTTAATTATGATGTGTCTTGGTGTTGGCCTCTTTGGGTTCATCCTTAATGGAACTCTGTGCTTCTTGAACTTGTGTGAGTTTTTCCTTTATCAATTTAGGGAAGTTTTCAGCTATGATTTCTTCAATCAGATTCTCTATGCCTTGTTTTTTCTCTTCTCCTTCAGGAACCCCTATGATGTGGATGTTATTTCTCTTCATGTTGTCACACAGTTCTCTTATAGTTTCCTCAGTGTTTTTTGAGCCTCTTTTTGCTGCTCTGCTTCTGTGCTTTTGGTTATCTTGCCCTCTAATTTGCTGATTTGATCCTCAGCTTCATTCATCCTGCTTTTAATTTCTTCTAGTGTTGTCTTCATTTCTGATATTGTGTTTTTCATTTCTGACTGATTCTTTTTTATTATTTCAATGTCTTTTTTTATACTTGCTATCTCTTTATTTAGTTGCTTGTTATGTCCATATATTGTTGCTCTAAAATCTTTGAGCATCCTAACAATCATTATTTTAAACTCTGCATCTGGTAATTTGATTATTTTTATTTCATTCAGATCTTTCTCTGGGGATTTTTCTTATTGATTCATTTAGGTTGTATTTCTCTACCTTCTCATTTTGTTTGTGTATAAGAAGGGTATGGCCACAGGAGTCCAATGGGTGTGGCCTCTGTGTTCCCTAGGTGTGGCCTCTGTGTTCCCTAGGTGTGATCTGTCTGCAGGCCAGCCACCACCTCTGCCGCTGCCTTGGGCGTTTGGGCACTGCCGGCCATTGCTGGCCAGCCCACTGCAGCTGTCACTACGGCTTTCGCTTTGCCTTCATGAGAGTGGGCGAGGCTGCATGCCTTGGCTGCCCCTGGCCTTCATTCTGCCCCTGTGGGCAGGACTGCGCTCACACACCTCGACCGCAAGCCTCAGCCCTGCAGGCAGGGCTGCGCTTCTATGCCCAGCTGCAAGTCTCAGCCAGTCCTCCGGCTTTTACCTTGCCCCTGTGGGCAGGACTGCTTGTATGCCCACCTCGCAGCTGCAGGTTGGACCACTTTTGTGCACCCCTTCCACAGCTGTGGCCTGTCCCCGGTCTCCACCCTTGCCCTGCAGGACTGTTCTCATGCCCGGGCTTCTGTCATGGCCAGCCCTTGCATCTGCCCCCATGGATGGGACTCACTCATGCCTGGGCCAACCCCTAGTTTCTGCCCCCACGGACAGGACTGCGCTCCCACATCCTGCTGCCATCTGTCCTCCGGCGAGCAGTCAGCAGTGTGATGTTGGCAATGCTGCTCAGACTTTCACATTCAATACTGTATCCCTGATGGTTCCCTGCCTCTAAGTGATTCTTTGCTCTGACTGCAGTAGGAGAGCTTCCCTTTGCTGGTATTGCTGGTTCTAGGGGAAATATTCATTTTAGGTTTGGGGAGTGACTCTACCCAGGAATTAGGGTGGCTGTCCCTCAAAGAATTTCTCCCTGTGCCTCCTGGATTACACTCTCTTCCTGCTACTTTGGTCCTCTTATCTCTCTTTGTCCCCCAGAGTCCCAGGTGGGTGGTTGTGAGAGAGGTTTTCTGTGCGGTCCCCTTTAAAAGGAACCCTGGTCTGAGAAATATGTCTCTTTCGCACAGTATCCTGGCTAGTTTTGCAGCTAAATACTGTCCATACACCTCTTCTGGGTTCTGGGGCTGCAGGCTGGGGCTTTGGTCCTGGGGCCCAGGACCCTCCCCTTTCTGCTAAACTCCTCTCCTGCCACGTGAGTCTCTCTGGGCTGCCGCTTGCTCCTGGGAGCTGGGCAGCCCTCTCCACATTTCTGCTTTTCCTACCAGTCTCAGTGTCTCTTCTTTAGTGATCCTTGGTTAAAGAGTCCTCTTAGTTTAGTCCAAAGTTGGTTTTTCCAGCTAATTGTTCTTGAAATTACATTGTAATCCACTTTGGTTCTGGGAGGTGGAAGTTGGTACATCCCCCTACTTCATTGCCATTATGTCACCCCCCCATTTCTTGTTCTTTACCAAGATAATTCTGTTACAGTTTTTACAATTTCAAATTCGAATAATAAAATATTTTATACTATTTGATTGCAAAAATAAAAAATTATTATTGTTTTAACTGAAGATTTCAGTTTAAAATTTAAAATTTGGAAGATTTTTGCCAGAGAGTCTTTTAAAAAATATTTTTTATTAATTTTAATTTATTGGGTTAACATAAATTCAAGTGTCCCACTCAATATAATTTTCTCACCTCCATCCTCTTGTCCCCCATTGCCACTCCTACCTCTTTCCTTTGGGATTTGCTGTCCTGTTATCTGTATCTGTGTGTTATGTATATGTAATTTTACAAATTCCTTCATCTTCTCTGATCCCATCCCCTCATCCTCCTTCCCTCTGACAGCTCTCCCTCTGCTCCTTATGACCCTGCCTCTTCCTGTATTCTGTTCCTCAGTTCACTTTTGTTCATTAGATTCCACATATAAGTGAGGTCATTTTGTCTTTCTCTGCCTGACCTATTTCACATAACATAATAATCTCCAAGTCCATGCCATCAAAGAAGCTAAGATTTTCTTCTTTTCTGTGGACTCATAGTATTCCATTGTGTATATGTGCCACAGCTTTTTTTTTTAATAATTTTATTTTTTTAATGGGGTGACATCAATAAATCAGGATACATATATTCAAAGATAACAAGTCCAGGTTATCCTGTCATTCAATTATGTTGCATACCCATCACCTAAAGTCAGATTGTCCTCTGTCAGCTTCTATCTTGTTTTCTTTGTGCCCCTCCCCCTCCCCCTTTCCCTCTCCCATTCCCCCCTCCCCCCCCCATAACCACCACACTCTTATCAATGTCTCTTAGTTTCACTTTTATGTCCCACCTATGTATAGAACAATGCAGTTCCTGGTTTTTTCTGATTTACTTATTTTGCTTCGTATCATGTTATCAAGATCCCACCATTTTGCTGTAAATGTTCCGATGTCATCATTTCTTATGGCTGAGTAGTATTCCATAGTGTATATGTGCCACATCTTCTTTATCCAGTCATCTATTGAGCGGGCTTTTTGGTTGTTTCCATGTCCTGGCCACTGTGAACAATGCTGCAATAAACATGGGGCTGCATGTGTCTTTACGTATCAGTGTTTCTGAGTTTTGGGGGTATATACCCAGTAGAGGGATTGCTGGGTCATAAGGTAGTTCTATTTGCAGTTTATTGAGGAACCACCATACTTTCTTCCATAATGGTTGTAGTACTTTCCATTCCCACCAACATTGTATGAGGGTTCCTTTTTCTCCACAGCCTCTCCAACATTTGCTATTACCTGTCTTGCTAATAATAGCTAATCTAACAGGTGTGAGGTGGTATCTCATTGCAGTTTTGATTTGCATTTCTCTAATAGCTAAAGAAGATGAGCATCTTTTCATATATCTGTTGGCCATTTGTATTTCTTCCTGGGAGAAGTGTCTGTTCATATCCTCTTCCCATTTTTTTTATTGGATTGTTTGTTTGTTTGTTGTTGAGTTTTATGAGTTCTTTGTATATTTTAGATATTAGGCCCTTATCTGAGCTGTTGTTTGAAAATATCATTTCCCATTTAGTTGGATTTCTGTTTATTTTGTTATCAGTTTCTCTTGCTGAGCAAAAACTTCCTAGTCTGATGTAGTCCCATTTATTAATTTTTGCCTTCACTTCTCTTGCCTGTGGAGTCAAATTCATAAAATGCTCTTTAAAACCCAGGTCCATGAGTTGAATACCTATGTCTTCTTCTATGTACTTAATTGTTTCAGGTCTTATGTTTATAATTTTGATCCATTTTGAGTTAATTTTTGTACAGGGGGACAAACTATAATCCAGTTTCATTCTTTTGCATGTGGCTTTCCAGATTTCCCAGCACCATTTATTGAAGAGGCTTTCTTTTCTCCATTGTGTGTTCTTGGCCCCTTTATCGAAAATTATTTGACTATATATATGTGGCTTTATTTCTGGACTTTCTATTCTGTTCCATTGGTCTGAGTGTCTATTTTTCTGCCAATATCATGCTGTTTTGATTGTCGTGGCCCTATAATATAGTTTGAAGTCAGGTATTGTAATGCCCCCAGCTTCATTCTTTTTCTTTTGGATTGCTTTGGCTATTCGGGGTTTTTTATAGTTCCATATAAATCTGATGATTTTTTGCTCTATTTCTTTAAAAAATGTCATTGGATGTTTGATGGGAATTGCATTAAATTTGTATATTGCTTTCGGTAATATAGCCATCTTGATTATATTTATTCTTCCTAGCCAAGAACAAGGTATATTCTTCCATCTCATTATATCTTTTTCGATTTCCCTTAACAATGGCTTATAGTTTTCATTATATAAGTCCTTTACATTCTTTGTTATGTTTATTTCTAAGTATTTTATTTTTTTTGTTGCAGTCGTGAAGGGGATTATTCTATTGAGTTCGTTCTCAATTGTTTCATTGTTGGCATATAGAAAGGCTATTGACTTCTGTATGTTAATTTTGTATCCTGCGAACTTACTGTATTGGTTTATTGTTTCTAGTAGTCTTTTTGTGGATTCTTTGGGGTTTTCGATGTATAGGATCATATCATCTGCAAAAAGTGATACCTTTACTTCTTTTTTTCCGATATGGATGCCTTTTATTTCTTTGTCTTGTGTGATTGCTCTGGCTAGAACCTCTAGTACCACATTAAATAAGAGTGGAGAGAGTGGACAACGCTGTCTTGTTCCTGATTTAAGGGGGAAAGCCTTCAGTTTAGTGACATTTAATATGATGTTAGCTGATGGTTTATCATATATGGCTTTTATCATGTTGAGATATTTTCCTTCTATACCCATTTTGTTGAGAGTCTTAAACATAAAATTGTGTTGTATTTTATCGAAAGCCTTTTCTGTGTCTATTGATAAGATCATGTGGTTTTTGTTGTTTGTTTTGTTGATATGGTGTATTACGTTAACCGTTTTACGTATGTTGAACCATCCTTGAGATTCTGGGATGAATCCCACTTGATCATGATGTATTATCCTTTTAATATGTTGTTGTATTCGATTTGCTAGTATTTTGTTTAGTATTTTAGCATCTGTATTCATTAGAGATATTATTGGTCTGTAGTTTTCTTTCTTTGTGCCATCCTTGCCTGGTTTTGGTATGAGGGTTATGTTGGCCTCATAAAATGTGTTTGGAAGTATTGCTTCTTCTTCAATTTTTTGGAAGACTTTCAGTAGAATAGGAACCAAGTCTTCTTTGAATGTTTGATAAAATTCGCTGGTATAGCTGTCAGGGCCTGGACTTTTATTTTTCGGGATTTTTTAATGTTGTTTTCTATTTCTTCTCTACTAATAGGTCTGTTTAGGCTTTCTGCTTCTTCTTGACTCAGTCTAGGAAGGTTGTATTGTTCTACGAATGTATCCATTTCTTCTAGGTTGTTGAATTTAGTGCCATAAAGTTTTTCATAGCATTCTACAATAATTCTTTGTATATCTACGGTGTCCATGGTGATTTCTCCTCTTTCATTTTGGATTTTGTTTATATGAGTTCTTTCTCTTTTTTCCTTGGTAAGTCTTGCCAAGGGTTTGTCAATTTTGTTGATCTTTTCAAAGAACCACCTCCTTGTACTATTAATTTTTTCTATAGATTTTCTGTTCTCTAATTCATTTATTTCTGCTCTGATTTTTATTATCTCCGTTCTTCGGCTGGTTTTGGATTTTCTTTGTTCTTGTTTTTCTAGTTTCTTAAGGTGGGAAGTTCAGTGGTTCACTTGGGCTCTCTCTTCTTTGTTCATATATGCCTGAAGTGATAAGAACTTTCCTCTTATCACTGCTTTTGCTGCCTCCCATAGATTCTGATATGTCGTATTGTCATTTTCATTAGTCTGTATATATCTTTTTTTTTTTAATAAATTTTTATTAATGGTAATGGGATGACATTAATAAATCAGGGTACATATATTCAAAGAAAACATGTCTAGGTTATTTTGTCATCAAATTATGTTGCAAACCCCTCGCCCAAAGTCAGATTGTCCTCCGTCACCCTCCATCTAGTTCTCTGTGCCCCTCCCCCTCCCCCTAACTCTCTCCCTCCCTCCTTCCCATGTCCTCCCTCCCCCCCCCACCCTTGGTAACCACCACACTCTTGTCCATGTCTCTTAGTCTCATTTTTATGTTCCACCAATGTATGGAATCATGTAGTTCTTGTTTTTTTCTGATTTACTTATTTCACTCCTTATAATGTTATCAAGATCCCACCATTTTGCTGTAAATGATCTGATGTCATCATTTCTTATGGCTGAGTAGTATTCCATAGTGTATATGTGCCACATCTTCTTTATCCAGTCTTCTATTGAAGGGTTTTTTGGTTGTTTCCATGTCTTGGCCACTGTGAACAGTGCTGCAATGAACATGGGGCTACATGTGTCTTCACGTATCAATGTTTCTGAGGTTTTGGGGTATATACCCAGTAGAGGGATTGCTGGGTCATAAGGTAGTTCTATTTGCAGTTTTTTGAGGAACCACCATACTTTCCTCCATAATGGTTGTACTACTTTACAGTCCCACCAACAGTGAATGAGGGTTCCTTTATCTCCACAGCCTCTCCAACATTTGCTATTACCCGTCTTGTTGATAATAGCTAATCTAACAGGAGTGAGGTGGTATCTCATTGTAGTTTTGATTTGCATTTCTCTAATAACTAATGAAGCTGAGCACCTTTTCATATATCTGTTGGCCATTTGTATCTCTTCCTGGGAGAAGTGTCTGTTCATGTCCTCTTCCCATTTTTTTATTGGATTACTTGTTTGTTTGTTGTTGAGTTTTATGAGTTCTTTGTAAATTTTGGATATTAGGCCATTATCTGAGCTGTCGTTTGAAAATATCATTTCCCATATAGTTGGCTGTCTGTTTATTTTGATATCAGTTTCTCTTGCTGAGCAAAAACTTTCAATTCTGATGTAGTCCCATTCATTTATCTTTGCCTTCACTTCTCTTGCCATTGGAGTCAAGTTCATAAAATGTTCTTTAAAACCCAGGTCCATGATTTTAGTACCTATGTCTTCTTCTATGTACTTTATTGTTTCAGGTCTTATATTTAGGTCTTTGATCCTTTTTGAATTAATTTTAGTACACGGGGACAGGCTGTAGTCGAGTTTCATTCTTTTGCATGTGGCTTTCCAGTTTTCCCAACACCATTTGTTGAAGAGCCTTTCTTTTCTCCCTTGTGTGTTCTTGGCCCCTTTATCAAAGATTATTTGACCATATATATGTGGTTTTATTTCTGGGCTTTCTATTCTGTTCCATTGGTCTGAGTGTCTATTTTTTTGCCAATACCATGCTGTTTTGATTATTGTGGCCCTATAATATAGTTTAAAGTCAGGTATTGTAATGCCCCCAGCTTCATTCTTTTTCCTTAGGATTGTTTTGGCTATTCGGGGTTTTTTATAGTTCCATATAAATCTGATGATTTTTTGTTCCATTTCTTTAAAAAATCTCATAGTTATTTTGATGGGAATTGCATTAAATTTGTATATTGCTTTGGGTAATATGGCCATTTTGATTATATTTATTCTTCCTATCCAAGAACAAGGAATATTTTTCCATCTCATTGTATCTTTTTCGATTTCCCTTAACAATGCTTTGTAATTTTCGTTATATAGGTCCTTTACGTTCTTTGTTATGTTTATTCCTAGGTATTTTATTTTTTGTTGTTGCAATCGTGAAGGGGATTATTTTTTTGAGTTCGTTTTCTAATATTTCATTGTTGGCATATAGAAAGGCTATGGACTTTTGTATGTTAATTTTGTGTCCTGCAACCTTACTGTATTGGTTTATTGTTTCTAATAATCTTTTTGTGGAGTCCTTCGGGTTTTCGATGTATAGGATCATATCATCAGCAAAAAGTGATACCTTTACTTCTTCTTTTCCGATATGGATGCCTTTTATTTCTTTGTCTTGTCTGATTGCTCTGGCCAGAACTTCTAGCACCACGTTGAATAAGAGTGGAGAGAGTGGACAACCCTGTCTTGTTCCTGATTTAAGGTAGAAAGTCCTCAGTTTTATGCCGTTTAATAGGATGTTGGCTGATGGTTTATCATATATGGCCTTTATCATGTTGAGATATTTTCCTTCTATACCCATTTTGTTGAGAGTCTTAAACATAAAATTGTGTTGTATTTTATCAAAAGCCTTTTCTGCATCTATTGATAAGATCATGTGGTTTTTGTTCTTTGTTTTGTTGATATGGTGTATTATGTTAACCGTTTTGCGTACATTGAACCATCCTTGAGATTCTAGGATGAATCCCACTTGATCATGATGTATTAATTTTTTAATATGTTGTTGTATTCGGTTTGCCAGTATTTTGTTTAGTATTTTAGCATCTGTATTCATTAGAGATATTGGTCTGTAGTTTTCTTTCTTTGTGCCATCCTTGCCAGGTTTTGGTATGAGGGTTATGTTGGCCTCATAAAATGTGTTTGGAAGTATTGCTTCTTCTTCAATTTTGTTGGAAGACTTTCAGTAGAATAGGAACCAAGTCTTCTTTGAATGTTTGATAGAATTCACTAGTATAACCGTCTGGGCCTGGACTTTTATTTTTGGGGAGATTTTTAATAGTTTTTTCTATTTCCTCCCTGCTGATTGGTCTGTTTAGGCTTTCTGCTTCTTCATGACTCAGTCTAGGAAGGTTGTATTGTTCTAGGAATTTATCCATTTCTTCTAGATTGTTGTATTTGGTGGCATATAATTTTTCATAGTATTCTACAATAATTCTTTGTATATCTATGATGTCTGTGGTGATCTCTCCTCTTTCATTTTGGATTTTATTTATTTGAGTCCTGTGTCTTTTTTCCTTGGTGAGTCTTGCCAAGGGTTTGTCAATTTTGTTGATCTTTTCAAAGAACCAGCTCCTTGTTTTATTGATTTTTTCTATTGTTTTTCTGTTCTCTATTTCATTTATTTCTGCTCTGATTTTTATTATCTCCTTTCTTCGGCTGGTTTTGGGTTGTCTTTGTTTTTCTTTTTCTAGTTCCTTAAGGTGTGAAGTTAAGTGGTTCACTTGGGCTCTCTCTTGTTTGTTCATATAGGCCTGAAGTGATATGAACTTTCCTCTTATTACTGCTTTTGCTGCATCCCAGAGATTCTGATATGTCGTATTTTCATTTTCATTTGTCTGTATATATCTTTTGATTTCTGTGCTTATTTCTTCTTTGACCCATTCATTTTTTAGAAGTATGTTGTTTAGTTTCCACATTTTTGTGGGTTTTTCCCCCTCTTTTTTGCAGTTGAATTCTACTTTCAAGGCTTTATGATCAGAAAATATGCTTGGTACAATTTCAGTTTTTCTAAATTTGCTGATATTGTCTTTGTGGCCCAACATATGGTCAATTCTTGAGAATGTTCCATGTACACTAGAGAAAAATGTATACTCTGTCACTTTGGGATGAAGTGTCCTGTAGATGTCTATCATATCCAGGTGTTCTAGTATTTCGTTTAAGGCCACTATATCTTTATTGATTCTCTGTTTGGACGACCGATCTAGAGCCGTCAGTGGTGTATTGAGGTCTCCAAGTATGATTGTATTTTTGTTAGTTTTTGTTTTAAGGTCAATAAGTAGCTGTCTTATATATTTTGGTGCTCCTTGGTTTGGTGCATATATATTGAGGATTGTCATATCTTCTTGATTCAACTTCCCCTTAATCATTATGAAATGACCATTTTTGTCTCTGAGTACTTTTTCTGTCTTGTAGTCAGCATTATTAGATATGAGTATTGCTACGCCTGCTTTTTTTTGGGTGTTGTTTGCTTGGAGTATTGTTTTCCAGCCTTTCACTTTGAATTTGTTTTTATCTTTGTTGCTTAGATGTGTTTCTTGTAGGCAGCATATAGTTGGATTTTCTTTTTTAATCCATTCTGCTACTCTGTGTCTTTTTATTGGTAAGTTTAATCCATTTACATTTAGTGTAATTATTGACACTTGTGGGTTCCCTACTGCCATTTTATAAATTGCTTTCTGTTAGTTTTGTATCTAGTTTGATTCTTCTTTTTTGTTTTTCTATCATTTGTTTTTGTTTGTTTGTGTTCCATACTTCTTTCCTCTGTTGCTACCTTTTTAAGTCAAGTGTTTTTGTGGTGGTTTTTTAAAGGGTGGTTACCATTAAGTAATGAAAAGGGTACCTACCATATTCATTGTAGTACCCTATCTTATAAGTATTTCTGCACTTCATCATCCTTTGCTACTGTTAATCTCCAACCTCTCCCCCCTTTTTTTCCTTTGTCACAGTTTAAGTTTGGTTTTATTGTGTTCTTGGTGGAGCTCTTACTTGTGGTGTTGTTTTCTTTTGTTCTTTGAATCTGGTTGGAAAACCCCCTTTAGTATTTCCTGGAGTGGGGGCTTTCTGTTGATAAATTCTCTCATCTTTTCTGTATTTGTGAATGTTTTTATATCTCCTTCATACTTGAAGGATAGCTTTGATGGGTATAGCATTCTTGGCTGAAAGTTCCTCTCTTTCAGGGCTTTAAATATTGGGGTCCACTCTCTTCTAGCTTGTAGAGTTTCTGCTGAGAAATCTGATGATAATGTAATAGGCCTTCCTTTATATGTTGTACTCTTCTTTTCCCTGGCTGCCTTGAGAATTTTTTCTTTGTCATTGGTTTGTGTCATCTTTATTATGATGTGCCTTGGAGTGGGTTTGTTGGGGTTAAGAAAACTTGGTGTTCTGTTTGCTTCTTGAATTTGAGGCTTTAGTTCCTTCCACAGGCTTGGGAAGTTCTCCTCTATTATTTGTTTGAGTATATTCTCCATTCCATTTTCTTTCTCTTCTCCCTCTGATATACCTATTATTCTTATGTTATTCTTTCTGATGGAGTCAGACAATTCCTGTAGGGCTTTCTCGTTTTTTATTATTTTTGAGTCTCTTTCTTCTTCTCTCTGTTGTGCCTCAAGTTGTTTGTCTTCTATTTCACTAATCCTATCCTCAATCTGGGCTGTTCTGTTAGCTAAGCTTGTTACCTCGTTTTTCAGCTCGTGAATTGAGTTTTTCATTTCTGTTTGATTTGTTTTTATAGTTTCAATTTCCTTGGTAATATATTCTTTGTGTTCATTGAGTTGTTTTCTGATCTCCCTATATTGCCTTTCTGTGTTTTCTTGTATATCTCTGAGTATTTTTAAGATTTCTATTTTAAATTCTCTGTCATTTAGCTCCAAGGCTTCCAATATGTTAAGTCTTTTCTCCATAGATTTTTCCACATCTATTTGTGTTACCTCTCTTTCTTTTGTATCCATAATATTCGATTTCCTCTTTCTTATCGGCATCTCAGGGTGGTCTTATTGATAGAACTAATTAGAATTAATAAAGAGTAAAAGGTAAAAAAAAAAAAAAAAAGAAAAAAAAAAAGGTAAAACACCCCACAAAAAAAACAGTAATAATTTATTATTTCCCCCTTTTTTTCTCTCTTCTCTTTCCCTCCTCTTTCCTCCTCAGGGAAATATCGTGCCTATAATGGAGGGCCTGATTTGGGGTGAAGAGTTCAAGGGGCAAAAAAAAGGGAGTAGGGACCTACTAAATGCAAAAAAAAAAAAAAAAAAAAAAAAAAAAGGAAGAAAATCTTAGACAAGCATAAGATGATTTGCTTGTATGTGATTGTCAACTAAGAGATATAATGAGAGGGATAAGAGGGAACCAGAAAGAGGACCAAAAAAGAATGATAAAGAAGAAAAAATAAAAATAATAAGTAAAAATCTGTTGTATTAAGTGGAGCGAAGACTAAATACAATGGAGACCTTGGGTTGGGAGGACCCAAAATGCCACAAAAATAAACAAACAAGAAAAAAAAATAAAAACAAATGCCAAAAAGAGAAATAAAGCAAAAAAAAAGCCTTGAGTCCCAAATTAACTAATTTGTTCGTGATTGAGGATTATATGGGAGGAAAGTAAAATGAGAAAAGAAAAAATGAACAGAAAGGAAAAAATAAGAAAAAGAGAAAAACGAAGGAAGAAATAAAATAGGAAGAGAAAAAAACAAAATAAAGCAAGACAAAAAAAAAAAGAGGAGAGAGTGAGAGTTAAGTGTTTTGGAGTATAACCTTAAAGGAGGGTGAGGATGAAGAAGAAAAATAAAATGCAACACTCATGGGTAGTGTAGTTCAAGAAAGGGGAAGCATAAGATGGGCAGAGCATAGAAGGACCGAGGTGGAGGAAATAAAGGCAAAAAGATAGAAGAAACAAACAACAACCACAACAACAACAACAAAAAAATAGTGTTTCAAGTTGTAAAGTCTGTGGGTTTTTCTTCATTTTGAGAGGTTAACTTCTTCCTTTTTCTTTTCTCTCCCTTTTCCTGGTCGGTGACTCTGTACCCCAGGCTCTGCCCCTGTGCCACACTTAGGTAGGGATTTGCAGTTGATGGGATTTTATGGCAATGTCATATAATTGGCTTTAGTCTTGCTGGAAGTAAAGGCTTGTTGGCGTTTGCAGGGTCCAACAATGAGAGAGTTTGCTTTCCTGGATTCTCTCTCCTAGTCCCCCCTTTCTGAATTAGCAGCCTGGTGATCCAGCTATAAGGCTGCAACTGCTTCTGCCTGGGGAGTAAGAGGCTCAAAGAGCTGGGAAATCCCCACTCTATCCCCACTCAGTGCAAGGCTTTGGGAAAGGCTCTGGCAGTCAGGGCCTCCAGTGTAATCAGGCGGGGGTGGGAGTCAATTGTTGTCAAGGTGACTGTTCAGCGCCTATCATTTAGTTGGACCTCTCAACCCAGGCTTTCCACACTTTGTAGCCTGTTTTTGCAGGGAAGAAGAGGCACTAGTCTCTGCTTACGACTAGTGTAGTATAGACCTTATTATCTGCCAAGTCCTTCTTGTTAGCGTTTATCCCTAAATATGGAGGCTCTATTAATATGAAGTTGCCCCCGCCCCTTTAGCGAATGGCACTAAAAAATATTACGCCTCTTGTCTTGGAACGCTGAATTGAGAGAGATCTTATCAATTAGAACCGAGGGTGTGCAGATTTCATGGGTTAAGCTAATTTCAGTGATTGGGTCGTAGCTGTGCTTCCGAAGGTATTTTAGGCTGCCTGCGCGCGCCCCTCCCCCAACGCTTGTTTGTTAGCTTGAATGGCTGGGTGAGGTGCCCCGCCCACGGAGAGAATCTCCCAAGCCTCTCCCGCTCGCCCCGCCGCTGGTGGCTGGACCGCACCAGGCGCAGGATAATGGAGCCCCCTGGGTGTGTGGGCCAGCAGGGCGCCCTGGGCGGGTGGAATGCCCAAGGCACGTGCGCGAATGGGGTGCTCCAGGCACCGGTGGCCAGCGACCCCTACTCGCAGTGTGCGGGCCACTGGAAACGTCAGCGGTGCTCAACCGGACCGGGCGCGTGCGCGGCTGCTCGCGGTGGCTCACGGCGGCCGCTCGCGGCGGCGGCTCGTGGGGGCTCGCGGTGGCGGCTCGCGTCAGCCGCTCGCGGCGGCTCGCCGTTCCCAAGTATATGGGCTTACTCACCGCAGGCGCACTTCCTTGCGGTTTGGAAGAACGTGCCTGTGGTAGATTCCTCCACACCCTCGTCTCTCAGATTCAAGTGATAACAGTCCTTTCGCTATCAGTTTGTGTGGAACTCCGGAATGCTCCGAGGATAAATTTTTCTGTTTCTAGTTGATAAATTTGTTGTGATTTAGGGGAGAGCTGTCGGACGCGCTGCTCACGGCGCCATTTCCGTGACGTCACTCCCTGTATATATCTTTTGATCTCTGCACTTATTTCTTCTTTGACCCATTCATTTTTTAAAAGTATGTTGTTTAGTTTCCACATTTTTGTGGGATTTTTTTCTCTTTTTTACAGTTGAATTCTAGTTTCAAGGCTTTATGATCAGAAAATATGTTTGGTACAACTTCGATTTTTCTGAATTAGCTGATGTTGTTTTTGTGACCCAACATATGGTCAATTCTTGAGAACGATCCATGTACACTGGAGAAAAAAGTATACTCAGTCACTTTGGGATGAAATGTCCTGTAGATGTCTATCATATCCAGGTGCTCTAGTGTTTTGTTATAAGGCCACTATGTCTTTGTTGCTTCTCTGTTTGGATGACCGATCTAGAGCCGTCAGCGGTGTATTGAGGTCTCCAAGTATGATTGTATTTTTGTCAGTTTTTGTTTTAAGATCAATAAGTAACTGTCTTATATATTTTGGTGCTTCTTGGTTTGGTGCATTTATATTAAGAATTGTTTTTTTTTTTTTTAATAAATTTTTATTAATGGTAATGGGATGACATTAATAAATCAGGGTACATATATTCAAAGATAACATGTCTAGGTTATTTTGTCATCAAATTATGTTGCAAACCCCTCGCCCAAAGTCAGATTGTCCTCCGTCACCCTCCATCTAGTTCTCTGTGCCCCTCCCCCTCCCCCTAACTCTCTCCCTCCCTCCTTCACATGTCCTCCCTTCCCCCACCCCTGGTAACCACCACACTCTTGTCCATGTCTCTTAGTCTCATTTTTATGTTCCACCAATGTATGGAATCATGTAGTTCTTGTTTTTCTCTGATTTACTTATTTCACTCCTTATAATGTTATCAAGATCCCACCATTTTGCTGTAAATGATCTGATGTCATCATTTCTTATGGCTGAGTAGTATTCCATAGTGTATATGTGCCACATCTTCTTTATCCAGTCTTCTATTGAAGGGTTTTTTGGTTGTTTCCATGTCTTGGCCACTGTGAACAGTGCTGCAATGAACATGGGGCTACATGTGTCTTCACGTATCAATGTTTCTGAGGTTTTGGGGTATATACCCAGTAGAGGGATTGCTGGGTCATAAGGTAGTTCTATTTGCAGTTTTTTGAGGAATCACCATACTTTCCTCCATAATGGTTGTACTACTTTACACTCCCACCAACAGTGAATGAGGGTTCCTTTTTCTCCACAGCCTCTCCAACATTTGCTATTACCCGTCTTGTTGATAATAGCTAATCTAACAGGGGTGAGGTGGTATCTCATTGTAGTTTTGATTTGCATTTCTCTAATAACTAATGAAGCTGAGCATCTTTTCATATATCTGTTGGCCATTTGTATCTCTTCCTGGGAGAAGTGTCTGTTCATTTCCTTTTCCCTTTTTTTTTATGGGAGTGTTTGTTTGTTTGTAGTTGAGTTTTATGAATTCTTTGTAAATTTTGGATATTAGGCCCTTATCTGAGCTGTTGTTTGAAAATATCATTTCCCATTTAATTGGCTGTCTGTTTATTTTGATATCAGTTTCTCTTGCTGAGCAAAAACTTTTAATTCTGATGTAGTCCCATTCATTTATCTTTGCCTTCACTTCTCTTGCCATTGGAGTCAAGTTCATAAAATGTTCTTTAAAACCCAGGTCCATGATTTTAGTACCTATGTCTTCTTTTATGTACTTTATTGTTTCAGGTCTTATATTTAGGTCTTTGATCCATTTTGAATTAATTTTAGTACACGGGGACAAGCTATAGTCGAGTTTCATTCTTTTGCATGTGGCTCTCCAGTTTTCCCAACACCATTTGTTGAAGAGGCTTTCTTTTCTCCATTGTATGTTGTTGGCCCCTTTATCAAAGATTATTTGACCATATATATGTGGTTTTATTTCTGGGCTTTCTATTCTGTTCCATTGGTCTGAGTGTCTATTTTTCTGCCAATACCATGCTCTTTTGATTGTCGTGGCCCTATAATATAGTTTAAAGTCAGGTATTGTAATGCCCCCAGCTTCATTCTTTTTCCTTAGGATTGTTTTGGCTATTCGGGGTTTTTTATAATTCCATATAAATCTGATGATTTTTTGATCAATTTATTTAAAAAATTTCATGGGGATTTTGATGGGAATTACATTAAATTTGTATATTGCTTTGGGTAATATGGCCATTTTGATTATATTTATTCTTCCTATCCAAGAACAAGGAATATTTTTCCATCTCATTGTATCTTTTTCAATTTCCCTTAACAATGCTTTGTAATTTTCATTATATAGGTCCTTTACATTCTTTGTTATGTTTATTCCTAGGTATTTTTTTGTTGTTGTTGCAATCGTGAAGGGGATTATTTTTTTGAGTTCGTTTTCTAATATTTCATTGTTGGCATATAGAAAGGCTATGGACTTTTGTATGTTAATTTTGTATCCTGCGACCTTACTGTATTGGTTTATTGTTTCTAATAATCTTTTTGTGGAGTCCTTCGGGTTTTCGATGTATAGGATCATATCATCAGCAAAAAGTGATAGCTTTACTTCTTCTTTTCCGATATGGATGCCTTTTATTTCTTTGTCTTGTCTGATTGCTCTGGCCAGAACTTCTAGCACCACGTTAAATAAGAGTGGAGAGAGTGGACAACCCTGTCTTGTTCCTGATTTAAGGTAGAAAGTCCTCAGTTTTATGCTGTTTAATATGATGTTGGCTGATGGTTTATCATATATAGCCTTTATCATGTTGAGATATTTTCCTTCTATACCCATTTTGTTGAGAGTCTTAAACATAAAATTGTGTTGTATTTTATCAAAAGCCTTTTCTGCATCTATTGATAAGATCATGTGGTTTTTGTTGTTTGTTTTGTTGATATGGTGTATTACGTTAACCGTTTTGCGTACGTTGTACCATCCTTGATATTCTGGGATGAATCCCACTTGATCATGATGTATTATTTTTTTAATATGTTGTTTTATTTGGTTTGCCAGTATTTTGTTTAGTATTTTAGCATCTGTATTCATTAGAGATATTGGTCTGTAGTTTTCTTTCTTTGTGCCATCCTTGCCAGGTTTTGGTATGAGGGTTATGTTGGCCTCATAAAATGTGTTTGGAAGTATTGCTTCTTCTTCAATTTTGTTGGAAGACTTTCAGTAGAATAGGAACCAAGTCTTCTTTGAATGTTTGATAGAATTCACTCGTATAACCTTCTGGGCCTGGACTTTTATTTTTGGGGAGGTTTTTAATAGTTTTTTTTATTTCCACCCTGCTGATTGGTCCGTTTAGGCTTTCTGCTTCTTCATGACTCAGTCTAGGAAGGTTGTATTGTTCTAGGAATTTATCCATTTCTTCTAGATTGTTGTATTTGGTGGCATATAATTTTTCATAGTATTCTACCATAATTCTTTGTATATCTATGATGTCTGTGGTGATCTCTCCTCTTTCATTTTGGATTTTATTTATATGAGTCCTGTGCCTTTTTCCTTGGTGAGTCTTGCCAAGGGTTTGTCAATTTTGTTGATCTTTTCAAAGAACCAGCTCCTTGTTTTATTGATTTTTTCTATAGTTTTTCTGTTCTGTATTTCATTTATTTCTGCTCTGATTTTTATTATCTCCTTTCTTCGGCTGGTTTTGGGTTGTCTTTATTCTTTTTTTTCTAGTTCCTTAAGGTGTGAAGTTAAGTGGTTTACTTCGGCTCTCTCTTGTTTGTTCATATAGGCCTGAAGTGATATGAACTTTCCTCTTATTACTGCTTTTGCTGCATCCCAGAGATTCTGCTATGTCGTATTCTCATTTTCATATGTCTGTATATATCTTTTGATCTCTGCACTTATTTCTTCTTTGACCCATTCATTTTTTAGAAGTATGTTGTTTAGTTTCCACATTTTTGTGGGTTTTTCCCCCTCTTTTTTGCAGTTGAATTCTAGTTTCAAGGCTTTATGATCAGAAAATATGCTTGGTACAATTTCAATTTTTCTAAATTTGCTGATATTGCCTTTGTGGCCCAACATATGGTCAATTCTTGAGAATGTTCCATGTACACTAGAGAAAAATGTATACTCTGTCGCTTTGGGATGAAGTGTCCTGTAGATGTCTATCATATCCAGGTGTTCTAGTATTTCGTTTAAGGCCACTATATCTTTATTGATTCTCTGTTTGGATGACCGATCTAGAGCCGTCAGCGGTGTATTGAGGTCTCCAAGTATGATTGTATTTTTGTTAGTTTTTGTTTTAAGGTCAATAAGTAGCTGTCTTATATATTTTGGTGCTCCTTGGTTTGGTGCATATATATTAAAGATTGTTATGTCTTCTTGATTCAACTTCCCCTTAATCATTATGAAATGACCATTTTTGTCTCTGAGTACTTTTTCTGTCTTGTAGTCAGCATTATTAGATATGAGTATTGCTACGCCTGCTTTTTTTTGGGGTGTTGTTTGCTTGGAGTATTGTTTTCCAGCCTTTCACTTTGAATTTGTTTTTATCCTTGTTGCTTAGATGTGTTTCTTCTGTAGGCAGCATATAGTTGGATTTTCTTTTTTATTCCATTCTGCTACTCTGTGTCTTTTTATTGGTAAGTTTAATCCATTTACATTTAGTGTAATTATCGACACTTGTGGGTTCCCTACTGCCATTTTATAAATTGCTTTCTGTTAGTTTTGTATCTAGTTTGATTCTTCTTTTTTGTTTTTCTATCATTTGTTTTTGTTTGTTTGTGTTCCATACTTCTTTCCTCTGTTGCTACCTTTTTTAAGTCAAGTGTTTTGTGGTGGCTTTTTCAAGGGTGGTTACCATTAAGTAATGAAAAGGGTACCTACCATATTCATTGTAGTACCCTATCTTATAAGTATTTCTGCACTTCATCATCCTTTGCTACTGTTAATCTCCAACCTCTCCCCCCTTTTTTTCCTTTGTTGTCACAGTTTAAGTTTGGTTTTATTGTGTTCTTGGTGGAGCTGTTACTTGTGGTGCTGTTTTCTTTTGTTCTTTGAATCTGGTTGGAAAACCCCCTTTAGTATTTCCTGGAGTGGGGGATTTCTGTTGATAAATTCTCTCATTTTTTCTGTATTTGTGAATGTTTTTATATCTCCTTCATACTTGAAGGATAGCTTTGATGGGTATAGTATTCTTGGCTGAAAGTTCCTCTCTTTCAGGGCTTTAAATATTGGGGTCCACTCTCTTCTAGCTTGTAGAGTTTCTGCTGAGAAGTCTGATGATAATCTAATAGGCCTTCCTTTATATGTTGTACTCTTCTTTTCCCTGACTGCCTTGAGAATTTTTTCTTTGTCATTGGTTTGTGTCATCTTTATTATGATGTGCCTTGGAGTGGGTTTGTTGGGGTTAAGAAAACTCGGTGTTCTGTTTGCTTCTTGAATTTGAGGCTTTAGTTCTTTCCACAGGCTTGGGAAATTCTCGTCTATTATTTGTTTGAGTATATTCTCCATTCCATTTTCTTTCTCTTCTCCCTCTGATATACGTATTATTCTTATGTTATTCTTTCTGATGGAGTCAGACTATTCCTGTAGGGCTTTCTCGTTTTTTATTATTTTTGAGTCTCTTTCTTCTTCTCTCTGTTGTGCCTCAAGTTGTTTGTCTTCTATTTCACTAATCCTATCCTCAATCTGGGCTGTTCTGTTAGCTAAGCTTGTTACCTCGTTTTTCAGCTCGTGAATTGAGTTTTTCATTTCTGTTTGATTTGTTTTAATAGTTTCAATTTCCTTGGTAATATATTCTTTGTGTTCATTGAGTTGTTTTCTGATCTCCCTATACTGCCTTTCTGTGTTTTCTTGTATATCTCTGAGTATTTTTAAGATTTCTATTTTAAATTCTCTGTCATTTAGCTCCAAGGCTTCCAATATGTTAAGTCTTTCTCCATAGATTTTTCCACATCTCTTTGTGTTACCTCTCTTTCTTTTGTATCCATAATATTCGATTTCCTCTTTCTTATTGGCATCTGAGGGTGGTCTTGTTGATAGCACTAATTAGAATTAATAAAGAGGAAAAAGTAAAAAAAAAAAAAAAAAGGTAAAACACCCCACAAAAAAACCCAGTAATAATTTATTATTTCCCCCTTTTTTTCTTTCTTCTCTTTCCCTCCTCTTTCCTCCTCAGGGAAATATCGTGCCTATAATGGAGGGCCTGATTTGGGGTGAAGAGTTCAAGGGGCAAAAAAAGGGAGTAGGGACCTACTAAATGCAAAAAAAAAAAAAATAAAGAAAATTTTAGACAAGCATAAGATGATTTGCTTGTAAGTGATGGTCAACTAAGAGATATAATGAGAGGGATAAGAGGGAACCAGAAAAAAGGACCAAAAAAAGAATAATAAAGAAGAAAAAAATAAAAATAATAAGTAAAAATCTGTTGTATTAAGTGGAGCGAAGACTAAATACAATGGAGACCTTGGGTTGGGAGGACCCAAAATGCCATAAAAATAAACAAACAAGAAAAAAACAAAAACAAAAGCAAAAAAGAAAAATAAAGCCAAAAAAAGCCTTGAGTCCCAAATTAACTAATTTGTTTGTGATTGAAGATTAAATGGGAGGAAAGGAAAAAATAAGAAAAAGAGAAAAACGAAGGAGAAATAAAAAAGGAAGAGAAAAAAACAAAATAAAGCAAATAAAAAAAAAAAAAACAAAAAAGGAGAGAGTGAGAGTTAAGTGTTTTGGAGTATAACCTTAAAGGAGGTTGAGGATGAAGAAGAGAAATAAAATGTAACAGTTATGGGTAGTGTAGTTCAAGAAAAGGGAAGCATGAGATGGGCAGAATAGAAAGACCGAGGTGGAGGAAATAAAGGCAATAAGATAGAAGAAACAAACAACAACAACAAAAAAATTAGTGGAACAAGTTGTAAAGTCTGTGGATTTTTCTTGATTTTGAGAGGTTAACTTCTTCCCTTTTCTTTTCTCTCCCTCTTCCTGGTCGGTGACTCTGTACCCCAGGCTCTTCCCCTGTGTCACACTTAGGTAGGGATTTGCAGTTGATGGGATTCTATGGCAATGTCATATAATTGGCTTTAGTCTTGCTGGTAGTCAAGGCTTGTTGACGTTTGCAGGGTCCAACAATGAGAGAGTTTGCTTTCCTGGATTCTCTCTCCTAGTCCCCCCTTTCTGAATTAGCAGCCTGGTGATCCAGCTATAAGGCTGCAACTGCTTCTGCCTGGGGAGTAAGAGGCTCAAAGAGCTGGGAAATCCCCACTCTATCCCCACTCAGTGCAAGGCTTTGGGAAAGGCTCTGGCAGTCTGGGCCTCCAGTGTAATCAGGCGGGGGTGGGAGTCAATTGTTGTCAAGGTGACTGTTCAGCCTCTAGCATTCAGTTGGACCTCTCAACCCAGGCTTTCCACACTTTGTAGCCTGTTTTGGCTGGGAAGAAGAGGCACTAGTCTCTGCTTGCGACTAGTGTAGTATAGATCTTATTATCTGCCAAGTCCTTCTTGTTAGCGTTTATCTCTGAATATGGAGGCTCTATCAATCAGAAGTTGCCCCCGCCCCTTTAGCGAGAGGCACTAAAAAATATCACGCCTCTTGTCTTGGGTCGCTGAACTGAGAGAGATCTTATCAATTAGAACCGAGGGTGCGCAGATTTCATGGGTTAAGCTAATTTCAGTGATTGGGTCGCAGCTGTGCTTCCGAAGGTATTTTAGTCTGCCTGCGCGTGCCCCTCCCCCAACGCTTGGTTGTTAGCTTGAATGGCTGGGTGAGGTGCCCCGCCCACGGAGAGAATCTCCCAAGTAGAAGACCACCCTGGTGCCTCTCCCGCTCGCCCTGCCGCTGGTGGCTTGATCGCACCAGGCGCAGGATAATGTGACACCCTGGGTGTGCGGGCCAGTAGGGCGCTCTGGGCGTGTGGAATGCCCAGGGCACGCACGCGAATGGGGTGCTCTGGGCACCGGTGGCTGGCGACTCTCACTCGCAGTGCGCGGGCTGCTTGGAACGTTAGCGGTGCTCGCTCTGCAACTGGACCGGGTGCGCGCCGGCAGCTGCTCGCTGCTCTGGAGTGTGGGCGGTGCTCGCTCTGCAACCGGACTGGGCGCATGCCTGCGGCTGCTCGGGGCTCCCGAGTGTGGGCGGTGCTCGCTCTGCAACCGGACCGGGCACGCCGGTTGCTGCTCGCCGCTCCGGAGTGTGGGCGGTGCTCGCTCTGCAACCGTACCGGGTGCGCGCTCGCGGCTGCTCACGGCTCCCGAGTGTGGGCTGACTCACCACAGGCGCACTCCCTCGTGGCTTGAATGAACGTCCCTGCGGTAGCTTCCTCCACACCCTCGTCTCTCAGATTCAAGTGATAACAGTCCTTTCGCTTTCAGTTTGTGTGGAACTCCGGAATGCTCCGAGGATAAATTTTTCTGTTTCTAGTTGATAAATTTGTTGTGATTTAGGAGAGATTTGTCGGACGTGCTGCTCACGGCGCCATTTCTGTGATGTCACTATATTAAGAATTGTTATGTCTTCTTGATTTAGTGTCCCCTTAGCCATTATGAAGTGGCCATTTTTGTCTCTAAGTACTTTTCCTGTCTTGTAGTCAGCATTATTCGATATGAGTATTGCTACCCCTGGTTTTTTTTGTATGTTATTTGCTTGGAGTATTGTTTTCCAGCCTTTCACTTTGAGTTTTTTTTTATCCTTGTTACTTAGATGAGTTTCCTGTAGGCAGCATACAGTTGGATTTTCTTTTTTAATCCATTCTGCTACTCTGTGCCTTTTTATTGGTGAGTTTAATCCGTTTACATTTAGTGTAATTATTGACACTTGTGAGTTCCCTATTGCCATTTTATATCTTGCTTTCTGTTAGTTTTGTGTCTTGTTTGATCCTTCTCTCTTGTTTTTCTATCTTTTGTTTTTATTTGGTTGTATTCCATACATCTTTCCTCTGTTGCTATTTTTTTTATCTCATGTGCTTCTGTGGTGGTTTTTTCAATGGTGGTTACCTTTGAGTAATGAAAAGGGTCCCTACCCTTTTCATTGTAGCGAACTGTTTTGTGAGTACTTTTGCACTCCATCGTCCTTTGCTACTGTTAATCTCCATCTTCTCCCCTTCTTTCTTTTTGTTGTTGTCACAGTTTAAATTTGGTTTTATTGTGTTCTTCTTGTAGCTTTTACTTGTGGCTCTGTTTTTTTTTGTTCTTTGTATGTAATTGGAGAACCCCCTTTAGTAATTCCTGGAGTGGGAGTTTTCTGATGATAAATTCCCTCATCTTTTCTGTATCTGTGAATGTTTTTATTTCTCCGTCATATTTGAAGGATAGCTTTGATGGGTATAGTATTCATGCTGAAATTTTCTCTTTTTCAGGACTTTAAATATTGGGGTCCACTCTCTTCTAGGTTGTAGAGTTTCTGCTGAGAAATCTGATGATAATGTAATGGGCCTTCTTTTATATGTTGTATTCTTCTTTTTCCTGGCTGCCTTGAGAAATTTTTCTTTGCTGTTGGTTTGTGTCAATTTCATTATGATATGCCTTGGAGTAGGTTTGTTGGGGTTAAGAAAACTCGGAGTTCTGTTTGCTTCTTGAACTTGAGGCTTTAGTTCTTTCCACAGGCTTGGGAAGTTCTCATCTATTATTTGTTTGAGTATGTTCTCCATTCCATTTTCTCTCTCTTCTCCATCTGATATACCTATTATTCTTATGTTATTCTTTTTGATGGAGTCTGATAATTCTTGTAGGGTTATCTCATTTTTTTTTAATTTTTGAGTCTTTTTCTTCTTCTCTCTGTTGTGCCTCAAGTTGCTTGTCTTCTATTTCACTAATCCTCTCTTCTATCTGACCTGTTCTATTAGCTAAGCTTGTTGCTTTGTTTTTCAGCTCGTGAATTGAGTTTTTCATCTCTGTTTGATTTGTTTTTATAGTTTCAATTTCCTTGGACATATATTCTTTGTGTTCATTGAGTTGTTTTCTGAGCTCCCTAAATTGCCTTTCTGTGTTTTCTTGTATATCTCCGAGGATTTTTAGGATTTCTATCTTGATTTCTCTGTCATTTAGCTCCAAGGTTTCCAATATATTAAATTTTTTCTCCATATTTTTTTCCTCATCTAGCTGTTACCTCTCTTTCTTTTGTATCCATGATATTCGATTTTCTCTTCTTTAATGGCATCTGAGGGTGGTTTTGTTGATAGTATTAATGAGATTTAATAAAGAATAAAAAGTTAAAAAAATAAAAAATTGAAAAGAGTTGTTTTTGAAAAAAAAATAATGAAATAAAGAAAAATAAAATAAAAATTTTTAAAAAAGGAAATTATTCCCCTCCTCCTTTTTTCCTCTCCTCTCCTCTCCCCTCTTTCTTGAGAAAATCTTGTGGTGAACTGTGAATTATAACAAACAATGCCTTTAATGGAGGGCCTGAATTGGGAAATAAAGGGGCAAAAAAAAAAAAGAAAAAAAAAGAAAAAAAATGAAAAAAAGAAGGGGGTATGGACCCACAAAAAGCAAACAAGGAAAAAATTTGGTTCAAGAATAAAATGATTTGCTTTTATTTGTTGGTTGTCTAAGAGTTATGATGAGAGGAATAAGAGGAAAACAGAAAAATGGGGGGATAAATTAAAAAATTACTATTGTATTTAGTGGAACAAGAACTAGATAAAATGGAGAGCCAGGGATGGGAGCACTGCTAGTGAGTTAAAAAGGTGAAGTAAAAACCCCCCAAAATGCCACAAACATAAGTTTGAGTCCCAGATAAGATAATTTGTTCGTTATTGAGGTTTGAATGAGAGGAGACGTAAAGGAGAAAGGAAGAAACTAATATAGAGGGAGAAAAGAAAGAGAGAGAGAGAGAGAAAAAAAAGAGGGAACCACTAAAAGAAGAAAAAAGAAAAAAGAGGAGAGAGAGAGAGAGAGAGTGAGTTAAGGGTTTTGGAGTGCAACCCTCATAGAGAGAAAGGAAGATTGAGAAAAGATAATGGGAGATGTAACACTTATGGGTAGTGTAGTTCAAGGAGAGGAGAGAGTAAGACCGGCAGAGTGTTAATCGGCCAAATTGGAGGAGGAAAAAAAATATCAACAATGAAGATAAGAGAAACAAATGAACAAATATAATAAAATGGGATAGGTTATAAAGTCTGCAGATTATTCTTGATTTTGAGAGGTTATCTTCTTGCTTTTTCTTTTCTCTCCCTCTTCCTGGTTCGTGACTCTGTACCCCGGGTTCTGCCCCTTTGGCATGCTCAGGTAGAGGTTTGCAGTTGATAAGTCTCTATCGCGATGTCGTGTAGTGTGCTTTAGTCTCGTTGGCAGTCGAGGCTCATTAGCATTTATAGGTTCCGACAGTGAGAGAGTCCGTGTTCCTGGAGCCTTTCTCCTAGTCTTTCCTTCCTCAATTAGTAGCCTGATAATCCAGCTATGGGGTTGCTGCTGCCTCTGCCTGGATAGTAAGAGGCTCAAAGAGCATGCCACCGCTTTTTAATCCACTCATCCACTGACAGACACTTGGGCTGTTTCCAGATCTTGGCTACCGTTAACAATGCTGCAATAAACATGGGAATGCATATTTTCTTTTGATCAGTGATTTGGTATTCTTAGGATATATTCCTAAAAGTGGGATAGCTGGGTCAAAAGGCAGTTCGATATTTAATTTTTTGAGGAATCTCTATACTGTTCTCCACAGTGGCTGCACCAGTCTACATTCTCACCAGCAGTGCAGGATGGTTTTCTTTTCTCCACATCCTCGCCAGCACTTATTGCATGTTGATTTGTTAGTGAGTGCCATTCTGACAGGTGTGAGGTGGTATCTTATTGTGGTTTTAATTTGCATTTCTCTGATGATTAATGACATTGAACATTTTTTTCATATGCCTATTAGCATATGAAGTGTCTATTCAGTTCATTTGCCCATTTAAAAATATTTTATTATTTTTTAAAATGTTACTCAGTTTTTTTAGAGAAGAGAGAAGAGAGATAGATAAAAAGAGAGAGAAGGAGGAGGAGCAGAAAGCATCAACTCCCATATTTGCCTTGACTAGGCAAGCCCAGGGTTTTGAAACAATGACCTCAGTATTCCAAGGTCAATGCTTTATCCATTGTGCCACCACAGATCAAGCCTCTTTTGCCCATTTTAAAATTGGATTGTTTACCTTCCTGGTGGTGAGTTTTAGTAGTTCTTTATAAATTTTGATTACTAACCCTTTATGCAACGTATAGGCAAATATGTTCTCACATTGTGTAGGTTGTCTTTTAATTTTGTTCATTGTGTTTTTTGCTGTGTAAAGGCTTTTAGTTTGATACAGTCTCATTCATTTATTTTATCCTTTATTTTACTAGCCCATGGAGATATATCATCAAAATATTGTTACGGGAGATATTGGAGAGTTTGCTGCCTATGTTTCTTTCCAAAGTGTTTAATGTTTTGCGATTTACATTTAAGTCTTTTATCTGTTTTGAGTTTATTTTTGGGAATGGTGAAAGTTGGTGGTCTAATTTCATTTTTTTTGCATGTACCTGTCCAATTTTCCCAACATCATTTATTAAAGAGACTGTCTTTACTCCACTATATGGTCTTACCTCCTTTATCAAATATCAATTGACCATAAATGTCTAGGTTTATTTCTGGGTTTTCTGTTCTGTTTCATTGATATGTATGCCTATTCTTATGCCAGTACCAAGCTGTTTTGTTTACTATGACCTTGTAGTATAACTTGAGATCAGGAAGTGTGATACTTCTCACTTTATTTTTCACTTTCAAGATTGCTGATGCTATTTGTGTTCTTTTTTGGTTACATATAAATTTTTGAAATATTTGTTCTATATCTCTGAAGTGTTTCATTGGTATTTTAATTGGAAATACACTGAATCTATAGATTGCTTTGGGTATATAGACATTTTAATGATGTTTATTTTTACTATCCATGAACATGGTATGTGTTTCCACTTTTTTGTATATTTCTTGATTTCTTTTTTCAATGTCTTATAATATTCTGAGGACAAGTCTTTTACCTCCTTGGTTAAATTTACTTCTAGGTACTTTATTTTTTTGTTGCATTAGCGAAGGGGATTGTTTCCTTAATTTCTCTTTTAGACAGTTTATTGTTGGTGTATAAATATGCCACTGATTTCTGAATATTATTATCCTACCACCTTGCCAAATTTATTTATTAGGTCTAGTAGTTTTTTTGACTGAGACTAGTAACTGTACAGTATTTTGTCATCAGCATATAATGGTAGTGTTACTTCTTTTTTTTCCAATTTGGATGCCTTTTATTTCTTCTGATTGCTGTGGCTAGGACTTCCAGAACTATGCTGAATAAGAGTGTTGAAAGGGGGCACCCCTGCCTTGTTCCCAATCTCAAAGGGATTGCTTTTAATTTTTGTCCATTGAGTATAACTTTGGCTGTTGGTTTGTCATAGATGGCTTTTATTATGTTGAGTTATTTTCCCTATATTTCCACTTTGCTTAGAATTTTGATCATAAATCGTTGCTGGATGTTATCCAATGCTTTTTCTGCATCTATTGATATAATCATGTGATTTTTATCCTTTCTTATATTTATGTAATGAATCACATTAATTTGCGAATATCAGCGTTGCCTCCCCGGAATAAATTCCACTTGATCATGATGTATGAGTTTTTAATGTATTGCTGGATCTAATGTGCTAATATAAATATTTTGTTGAAAATTTTAGCATCTATGTTCATCAGGGATATTGCTTTATAGTTTTCTTTGTAATGTCTTTACCTGGTTTTGTAATGACAATATTGCTTGCCTCATAAAAGGAGCTTGGAATTCTTCCTTCCTCTTGAATTTTTTGAAATAACTTTAGAAGGATAGGTGTTAGTTCTTCTTTTAAGGTTTGGTAAAATCAGCTTGTGAAACCATCTGGTCCAGGACTTTTAATTGTTGGGAATTTTTTTGATAACTTTCCATTTCATTTGTTGTAATCGGTATGTTTAGGTTTTCAGATTCTTCCAGATTAGGTCTTGGAAGATTGTATACTTCTAGGAATTTATTCATTTTACCTAGGTTGTCCAATTTTTTGGCATATAGATCTTCATAGTATTTTCTTACAATCCTTTGTATTTCTGTGGTGTCAGTTGTTACTTCTTTTTCATTTTTAATTTTATTTATTTGAGTCCTCTGTCTTTTTTTTTTTTTTTTGGATGAGTCTGGTTAAAGGTTCATCAATCTTGTTTACATTTTCAAAGAACTAGCTCTTGGTTTCATTGATCTTTTTTTAGTCTCTATGTCATTTATTTCTGCTCTGATATTATTTCCTTTCTTCTACTTCCTCCAGGCTTTATTTGTTCTTCTTTTTCTAGTTATTTTAGATGCAGTATTGTTTATTTGAGCTTTTTCTTGCTTTTTAAGTTATGCCTGTAATGCTATGAATTTCCCTCTCTGTACTGCGTTTGTTGTGTCCCATAAAGTTTGAGTGTTGTATGTTCATTTTAATTTGTTTCAAGGAAATTTTTTAGTGCTTCCTTGATCTCATTGTTAACCCGTTTGTTATTTAATAATATATTTACCCTTCTAGTGTTTGAAAATTTTTCAGTTTTTTTTTATTGTAGTTGATTTCTAGTTTCATGCTGTTTTGGTTAGGAAGATGCTTAATGTGATTTTAGTGTTCTTAAATTTATTGAGATTTGTTTTGTGTCCTAACATATGGTCTATTTTAGAGAATGTATTATAAGCACTTGAAAGAAATGTATATTCTGCTGCTTTGGGGTAAAAGGTCCTGCAGATATCTATTAAATCCAGTTAATCTAGTGTGTCATTTAAGGCCACTGTTTCTTTGTTAATTTTCTTTCTGGAGGATCTATCCATTGATGTTAGTGGGATATTAAAATCCCCCACTATTATAGTATTGCTGTTGATCTTGCCTTTTATGTCATCAAAATCTACTTTATATATTTAGGTGCTCCTATGTTAGGTGCCTACATATTTACAATGGTTATATCCTCCTGTTGGATTACTCCCTTTATTGTTATGTAGTGACCTTATTTATCCCTTACCTTTGTTTTTAAAGTCTATTTTGTCAGATATAAGTATTGCTACCCCAGTTTTTTTTATTTCCATTTGCATAAAATATTACTTTCCATCCCTTCACTTTCAGTCTTTGTGTATCTTTTGTTCTGAAGTGGGTCTCTTGTACTACAAGTTCTGTTTTCTTATCCATGCAGGTACCTTATGTCTTTTGATTGGAGCATTTAATCCATTTACATTTAAAGTTATTACTGACGTGTTCTTTTTGCCATTTTATGTTTTAAATATACAATCTCCTTTTTCTAGTTTTTTGTTTTTTTTCTGCTCCTTTTACAGCAGGCCCCTTAATATTTTTTGCAGTACTGGTTTGTTTCCAGTGAGGTTTTTTTTTTTGTTTTGTTTTGTTTTGTTTTGTCTGGGAAGTCTTTTTATTTCTCCTTTAATTTTAAATGATAGCCTTATTTCATAAAGACATCTTGGTTGTTGGTTCTTGTTTTGCATCACTTTGAATATTTCTTGCCAATTCCCTTTGGCCTCAAGTGTTTCTATTAAAAAGTTAGATGTTATCCTTATGGGGCTTCTCTGTAGGTAATTAATTATACTTTCTCTTGCAGCTTTTAGTATTCTTTCTTTGTCTCATACTTTCTCTTGCAGCTTTTAGTATTCTTTCTTTGTCTCTTAACTCTGGCACTTAAATTATGATGTGACTTGCTGTAGGCCTCCTTGGATTCCTCTTTAATGGAACTCTGTGTTTCTTGTACTTGTGTTACCTTTTCATTCATTAATTTAGGGAAGTTTTCAGCTGTGAGTTTTTTTAAATAAGTTCTCTATTCCTTGTTTGTTCTCTTCTTCTTCAGGAACCTCTATGATGTGGATGTTGTTTCTCTTCATGTTGTCATAGAGCTCTCAGAGTTTCCTCAGTGCTTATGAGCCTCTTTTCTTTTTGCTGCTCTGCGTTGCTGCTTTTGTTTATCTTGTCCTCTAAATTATTGATTCAATCCTCTGCTTCATCCATCCTGCTATTGATTCCTTCTAGTTCAGTCTTCATTTCTAATACTGTGTCATTTCTGTCTGATTCTTTTTTATTGTTTCAGTGTCCTTTTTGATGTTTGCTATCTCTTTATTTAGGTGCTCATTATGTCCATCCATTGTTGCTCTAAGATTCTTGAGCATTCTGAAAATTATTATTTTAAAGTCTGCATCTGGTAGTTTGATTACTTCCATCTCATTCAGTTCCTTTTCTTGAGATTTCTCTTGTTAATTCATTTGGGTGACATTTCTTTGCGCATTTTGTCTGCATATTAGGTAGTGCTGTCTGACTTTGAAATTTTTGTGATATCTTTATGAAGAAGATGTGTTCGGTGGTACTGCTATGAAAGCCTAAAGGAATATTCCTTTAGGCTGGCTGGCTTTAAGGAAGGTTCTTCAGGAACCTTGGTCATGTGTATTACACACTGTGCAATATCTGTCCTGTTGGACAGATTTATTCTCTACAGAATTTATTCTCCACAGAATAAATATGCTAGACTCCACCTTTGGGCATGCTGTTTGTGTAGGTAGCTGAGTTTATGGTTCTTGCTGTCTATCACCCACTACCAGTTGTGTGGGCTCTAGATCATCTTGGGTTGGCAGCAGCTATTGTTTGTAACCTGCTGTGGGCTACCTGTCTGCAGCTACTGCACTTTTTGCTGTTTGTGTCTGAGTTTTCTGTGCCTGAGTAGTGTGGGAAGGGCCAACCTTTATATAAGGATATGCTTTCTCCTGCTTGGAGATAACAGCAGCTCTGTAAAATTCCCAAGCTCTGTAAGATTTGTCTTTACTTTTTAGCTGCTCCTCCTCTTGCAACTGCCTGGTTTTTCTACAAAGTCTTCTGTAGAAAGACTCTAGTGTGGACTCAGACTGGCCTTACCCAACTAATCTCTCTACAGGTTACACGCTTGGTGGGTTAGGGCAGCTGAGGTTGTGAGTACAATGTTAGTGGGACCCGCTATGTCAGGGATCTCTTGGTCAGGAGTTTAGTATGGGGAATGTGGCCCCTACTCCAGAGCTTAATCTCTCAGCCACTGCTGGATACTCAAATTTTATTTCTCCCCAGCAATATGAGGAGCAGGTTCAGACCTGCTGACAGGTCCCCTGTGCAGTGGCTGACAGTCCCCTGTGCAGAATCTCTTTCAGCTAGTGAGACCCTGGTCTCAAGGAGAAATACTGAAAGAGTTCTCTCCTGGGGTTGACTGTGCCCCCTTCCTTGAAGGTGGCTAAGTCTCTTGACCAGATTGAACAATAGACTCACAAAGACCCATACATTAAATGTCCATGCTCTAAGCCTCTCTCCCTTCCCCCAGTGGAACCTAGCCCTATAGGGCTAGTGTTCAGGTGGGCTGATTGTGAAACTGCACCCTATCCAGTGGAAATGAGCTACTGTGCTGGTGCTGATCACAGAGAGTGAAACTCGCCTCAGCTGGGCCAGATGTGAGGAGCCTTTCTTTAGGATTCTACTCTAGGAAAGGTTGTTAGGTCCTGAACTGATGCTTTCCACAGCTGGCCACTGGATTTGCCAACCTTGGGCCTTTCTGGCAGGAACCTGGTGCAGACCAGTGGGAGACAGAGCCCTCAACAACATTCTTGGAGTTACAAGCAATCCAGAGTTTGTGGCTGGGCCCACATGTAAATGGAAATACCAAGTAGAACTCCTAGGTTGGCTTTTACCCACACCGGGCCTGGGATGAGTTCCACTTAAAAGACTGTTTCCCTGAGTCCTACCTCCTACAGCCTCTCTCTGCTGGCTGCTTGTTGGGCTTGGCCACTGAAAAAACCTCTGCTAGAGTCTAGCACCTGCAGTAATTAAGGGATTAGAAAGAGTGGTGGGTGTGGCACTGCTCCTTGGCTCCAGGTGTCAGTCTGTCCAGACTTTTTTCACAGACCTCAGTAAGGTGTGACCCAGGTTTCTGGTGGATGTGGCATCTGAGTCCCAGAGGTGTGGTCTGCCCATTGTCTGTATAGTTTCTACTGAGTCTCCCATGAGGTAGAAGCACCAGCATAGAGTCAGGAGCGTGTGGGGTAATGCTCTGGTCTCAACACCAGAAAACTGAGGCATTGACGTGTCCCCTGCTTCCTGACCTCTCAGAATGACCCATTGCCATGACTGGGGTAGGAGAGACTCCCGAAGGTGGAGCAGTTGCTTTTCTCCAGGCTGATGCTGTACAATGGGATGCTCTGCCCAAGAAAAATGGCAACTGTAGTATTGGAGAATGACTCAGTATAGGGGTTCTGGTGGCCATCTCCCACAGTGTCTCTTCCTGGGCCTCCAAGTTTACACTCTCCTCACGCAACTCCAGTCCTCTCAGCTCTCCCTCCTTCAAAGCCCCGGGTAAGTGGTTGTGAACGAGATTTTCTGCATGGATCCTTTAAGACGGAGCCTGTATCTCTGAGAGCTCCCTCTCTTTCTTGCAGACAGAAACCTGGCTCTTTTCTTCGTGAAATGCTGTGTGCCTCTTCTAGGCTCTGGGGCTTTAGGCTGGGGCACTAGGCCTGGGGCTGAGTACCCACACCTCTCAGACGACCCTCCACACAGTGAGTCCCTCCAGACCTTCAGCTGCTGCTCACTCCTGGGAGCAGGGCAGCCCTTTCTGTGTCTCTGCCCTTCCTACCACTCTCGATGTGGCTTCTTCTGTGATCCTTGGTTATAGAATTATTTTCATTTAGTCCAAAATTTGTTTTTCAGAATGATTGTTCTTAAATTAAGTTGTAATCCAGTTTTGTCTTAGGAGTTGGCAGTTGGAACTTCCGCCTACTCCATCACCATTTTGGACTCTTCCAGAGATTCTTTTGTTTGGTGTTTTTTACACTTTCCTTAACAAAATATTATATTATGTAAGTATACAAACTCACAAAACAAAAGAATTATACAGTATAGAAGATAAGGAAAGAAAGTCTCTTTTTATTTTCCTCATTGCTTTCTTCTTAATGGATAAAACCATTTTTAATGGTTTGGTGTAGATTCTTTGTTGTGCCTTTACCTTTATTATAGATATGTTTCCTTAATATATATAATATATTATATATAAGCCATGTAGTTTTTAAAATGTTTATATTTTAGTAGAATAGTTTTTAACTAACCAGTATATTAAATTTATTGTTTTGTGACTTTAGCCACTGAGCTATATATGTATTTTGGAAGTTTTTCCATGTTAATTCACGCAGATCTACCTTGTTCTTCATTGCTGCAACATTTTCCTTACTAAGAATATGCCAAAAATTCCTTAACCATTTCTCTTTTCAACATTTAGATTATTTTCAATATTTATTATTACATGTAATATTTAAATTTATATTTGTGTATATATGTTTTTCATAAGATAAATTTCTAAAACTGAAATTGCTAGAATAAATGCCACTTCAAAATTTTGATGAGTATTATTCCAAATTGTCCTTTGAGAAATATTATTAACTTATTTTTGACCAATAGTTTATAAAGAGGTTGTTTTCCTATATCTTGTTAATATTGAAGTCTTTTTAACTTTTAAAAATTTTTCACTTTTTTCTAGACATTTATAGATATCATCCTTTATTAATTTCCTGTTCCTATATGTTATCCAAATTTCTATTGGATTATTTGTTTTTATTTATTTACATGACTTTTTAATATACTATGAACATTGTACTTTGTTTATATATGTTGCTGATATTTTTTCATCATTTCTTATATTTTTGTTTATTTTTTTCTATATTGATTTTAAATATCTTTTGCCAAATTTTGAGAATAGCAATCAGGGTTCTATACCAAGTTCTTTCAGTTACAAACAATAGAAACTTATTGTGGCTACCACTAAATTAGTGTTAGTTTCAGGCAAGTTGAAGAAACAATGTACAGGGTGGGCCAAAAGTAGGTTTACAGTTGTTTGTATGGAAAATAATATAGTAATATAATAATATAGAAATAAACTTGAATATTCAGAACTGTCAACCTAATTTTGTCCCACTCTACTTTTATAATATTGTTTTTTTATTTAGCTTTTTAATTTATTTGGAATTAACTTTTATAATATAGATTTATAATTTCATGTTTTTTGTTTTCTAAATCCATGGGTTGTTGTCTTAATATTATTTATTAAATTCATCTTTTCTCCCTTGATTTGAAATGCTATCTATTAATTTCTAGTATAGTTTCTTTCTGGAGTCTGTTTGATGCTATTGATTTATTGTCTATCAGTGATTGTCTCAGACCAATGGGCTACTATAGAAAGATATCATAGGTTGGGTGGCTTACAAACAACATTACTTATTTATTTCTCATAATTCTTGAGGCTGGGAAGTCCAAGATCAGGGTACTGGCATATTTGGTATCTGGTAAGAGCACACTTTCTGGGTCATAGACAGCTGTCTTCTTGCTGTGTCTTTGCATGGCAGAAGAAGCAAGGAAGCTCTCTGGGGTCTCTTTAATAAGGGCACTAATCCTCTTCATGAGGGCGTCATTGTTATGACCCAATCACTTCTCAATAGCCCTCCTGCCAAATACCATCATATTGGGGAATAGGTTTCAACTTATGAATTTTGAGGGGACACATATTCTGTATATAGGAATGGGTAAATACCACACTTTGACCTTCTTTCTTTGTATAGTTTGGTATTTTGTAGGACAGTTGTTTATTTTGCTTTTCAGGTTATCCTGGCTTTTCTAATATATATACTTTATCTTCTGGATAAACTTTGGAATCAGCTTATCAGGTTTCACAAAACATTCTATATTATGATTTAGATTGGAGTTGCATTTACTTCATAGAGCAATTTGACATCTTGAAAATTGACATCATCATCCTGAACCTTCTTATCTTGGAATATGGTATTTTCTCCCTATTTATTCAGGTCTTTATTTTATTTTATTATTTTAAAAAAATGAGGTAACATTGCTAAATAATGTTATAGAAATGTCAGGTTCACAACATTATAACTCAGTATTTGTATAGATTATAACATGCTCACCACAAAAGTATAATATCTATCCATCACTATATATTTGATCCTCTACTTATTTCATCCTCCCCCCTTTCCTTCTAGTAACCACAAATCTGTTATCTGTATCTATGAGTTTGTTTTCTTCAAATTCTTCAAAATTTTATAATTTTGTTGCACATTTCATGTTAGTTTAATTTCTAAAGCTTTAATTTTTGTTGATATTGGAAATGGAATTTTTTATTACATTTTTAATTTTTCTGAGTGCTATTGATTTTTGTACATTGATTTTGTATCTAGCTCCTTCACTGAATTCTTTCATTTTTATATTTGTTTTTTCAGTTGATTTTCTTGAAAATATTTTATATATATAAATACACACATATAAAACAATCATGTTAGCTGGACTAGGTGGTGGCACAGTGGATAGGAGTCAGACTGGGATGCAGAGGACCCAGGTTTGAAACCCTGAGGTTGTCAGCTTGAGCGCGGGCTCATCTGGCTTGGTGCAGGCTCACCAGCGTGAGCATGGGGTCACTGGCTTGAGCGTGATATCATAGATACCATGTTGCTGGTTTGAGCCCAAAGGTCGCTGGCTTGAGCAAGAGGTCACTCGGTCTGCTGTAGCCCTCTAGTCAAGAAACATATGAGAAAGCAATCAGTGAACAACTAAGAAGCTGCAACAAAGCTTCTTGTCACGCTCCCTTTCTGTCTGTCTGTCCCTATCTGTCCTCTCTCTGTCTCTGTCACAAAAAGACAAAACAAAACAAAAATACCCAGTCACATTATATGCAAATAGTAACTTTCTTACCTTTTTGTTCCATCTTTTGTTGGGATATGATAAGATTTTTCTCTTTTAATGAAGTAAATAGTATTTCTAGATTTTCTAATGTGAAGCTATACTTGCATTTTGTTATATAACCATTTAGATCATGGTTTTTAAGGGTTTTCTAATTTAAGTATTTGCTTACCTTCTTCATGATTTTTTTCAGTTATGAGCCCTTCCCATAACTACTCCCTTAAATATATGTATTTAAAGGAAATTTTCTGTAAGAATAATAACTTGGAGAACTTGCCATAAATAGAAGCTAAAAATTAAATATATAATGATTAAAATAAAATGTGTTTTGTCTCTGTATCACTAAAATAATTGCCTATCTTATTAGTTATATATGAAATAGCTTATGAAGAGTATTATTTTTTTAATGTGATGCTGGGTTAATTTGTGATTGTTTTAAATAATTTTTTGCATCCATGTTAACAGGTGAGGTTGGCCTCCTGTTTTCTTATTTTACAGTGCACTTGCATATACTAGCCTCTTAAACATGTTAAGAAAGTTGCCATCTTTTGTGTGCACCTGATGTTTTGAGTAACAAATGTTCCTTGCAGTTTTGGTAGATCTTCATTAAAAAGTGTGTTTTGTTTCTTTTTTGAGTAGTAGAATTTTGATGACTCATTATATTACCCTATAATTATTGATTTATTTATGGACTTGAACTCCTTTCAAGTCAATTTTGGAAAAATTAAGCATTTCACTAACATTTTAAATTTCTTAGTATTTAGTAATTTTTTTTTTATTTGAAAGTTTTTCTCTGTTATCTCTGTGACCCTCTTTTCATGGGTTGATTTGTTGTGTTTGAGAGAGGGAGGAAAAGAGGGAGTGAGAAAGAGGGAAACAGAGAAAGGGAGAGAGGATTTTTTTTTTATAAAAAATAAACATTTGTCTATTTTACTGGCCTTTTCAGAGAACCAGACTTAATTGAGCAAAATGTTTCTTTTTCTATTTCATTAACTTATACTCTATATTTATTTATTATATTTTGAAAAACTTACCTTTCTTACCAGTTACTTCACTGATGTCTTGGTTAATTTTAATCTCTTTTTCTTTTTTTCTTTTTTTTTTTTTTCTTTTTTCTGAAGCTGGAAACAGGGAGAGACAGTCAGACAGACTCCCGCATGCGCCCGACCGGGATCCACCCGGCACACCCACCAGGGGGCGATGCTCTGCCCATCCTGGGCGTCGCCATGTTGCGACCAGAGCCACTCTAGTGCCTGAGGCAGAGGCCATCTTTGCTCCAATGGAGCCTTGGCTGCGGGAGGGGAAGATAGAGACAGAGAGGAAGGAGAGGGGGAGGGGTGGAGAAGCAAATGGGCGCTTCTCCTATGTGCCCTGGCCGGGAATCGAACCCGGGTCCTCCGCACGCTAGGCCAACGCTCTACCGCTGAGCCAACCGGCCAGGGCAATCTCTTTTCCTAGTAATTACTTTTAAAATTATCAGGCTCCCCTGTGGTAACAAGTTTTGGCAACAATAAACATTTTGATAATAGTGTTCTCATTTACTTTTAAATAAGATGTAAATTCAGTTTATACTTCCTTTTTAATCTGTTCCTAAAGTCTTAGAAGAATATCTACGTGGATAAATTTTCCTTTGGCTATCTCTTTATTTTTGTCTATTGTTATTTCGTTGTGGACAGAAAATGTGACTTATTTAGAAGAACTTATTGACAGTTTAATAAACAGTGAGTTTTTAGAAATACATGCTCTATAACTACTTGAAAAGGATATATAATCTTTGTTTTAGGGATATAACTTTTTAATAGAGTCATCAAATTAGCACCGGTTAAGTGTGCTATTCAAATTCTATATATATTTACTTGTTTTTGGCTATTTGACAGATCATTTGGAAGAATATTAAAGTCTTCCAAAATTAATATAAATTTGTCAATTTTTGTCTGTTTCAAATTTAAGTTGATGGGATTAATATGACCTAGTTTTATGGATTACATATATTTTAATATAGAATATTGTTCTTGACCCACTTTGTTTTCCTAAAATGTGATTTTTAAAATTATATTTTATACCTTATATTTCACAAAAATTTCATACTAACTTTAAAAAATAATAATAAACACTAATTTTTTAGAGCAGTTTTAGGTTCACAGCAAAAGCTAGTGGGAAGTACAGAGTTCCCAGATAACCCTGCCCCTGCACAACATGACCTCCCTCACTATCTACATTCTATACCACAGTGATACATTTGTTCAATTAGTGACCCTGCATTGACACATCATCACCCAAAAGTCAAAATTTACATTAAGGTTCACTCTTGGTGTACATTCTATAATTTTTGACAAATGTGTACTACTACTGTAGATACATAATAGTTATACTACCTTAAAAATCACCTCTGTTCTGCTTATTCATTCCCCACTAGCCTCTAAAGAATGGTAACAATTTAACCATAGTTTTTCCTTTTCCAGAATTTTTTATAGTTGGAATCATATAGTATATAGTCTTTTCAGATTAGCATCTTTCACTTGTACATTGTGGGACAAAAGTCGCTTTACAGTTCTATGGACAATAATATATTAACACAAAAAATAAATTGTGTTTTACATTCTCACAGCTGTAAACCTACTTTTAAAAAAATTTATTTAGAAAATTAAATTTAATGGGGTGTTATTGATCAATAAGACTTTACAGGTTTCATGTAAACCTACTTTTGACACTCTGTATGTTTGCATTTTCTCCATGTTCTTTCATTGCTTGATAACGTATTTCTTTTAGCACTGAATAATATTCCATTGTCTAGATGTGCCATAGTTATGCATTCACATACTGAAGGACATCTTGGTGTTTCCAAGCTCTGGCAATTATGAATAAAGCTGCTATCAATATCCATGTGTAACTATTATGTATTTCTGCATTTTCAAATTATTTGGGTAAATACCAAAGAATATGATTACGGGATTACATGGTATGTATAGGTTTTTTAACAAACCACCAAATTGTCTTTCGAAGTGGTTTTATCACTTTACATTTTCAGCAACAATGAATGAGAGTTCTTGTCACTACATCCTTACCAGCGTTTGATATTGTTGGTGTTTTAAATTTTGTCCATCAGTAGGTGTATAGTAGTATCGCACTCTTTTTTTTAAATTTTATTTCTTAAATTTAATGCAGTGACATTGATAAATCAGGGTACATATGTTGAGAGAAAACATCTCCAGATTATTTTGACATTTGATTGTGCTGTATACCCCTCCCCCAAAGTCAAATTTTCTTCCGTCACCTTCTATCAGGTTTTCTTTGTGCCCCTCCCCTCCCCCACACCCTCTCTCCTTCTTCGCCCCATCCTCCCTCCCCCCATCCCCACCCCAGTTGCCATCACATTCTTGTTCATGTCTCTGAGTCTTATTTTTATGTCCCATCTATGCATAGATTCATATAGTTCTTAGTTTTTTCTGATTTACTTATTTCACTCCGTATAATGTTATCAAGGTCCATCCATGTTATTGTAAATGATCCGATGTAATCATTTCTTATGGCTGAGTAGTATTCCATAGTATATATGTACCAAAGCTTTTTAATCCACTCGTCCTCTGATGAACACTTGGGCTATTTCCAGATCTTCGTTATTTTGAACAATGCTGCCACAAACATGGGGGTGCATTACTCCTTTTGGAGCTGTTCTATGGTGTTCTTGGGGTATATTCCTAAAAGTGGGATAGGTGGGTCAAAAGGCAGTTCGATTTTCAGTATTTTGAGGAATCTTCATACTGCTTTCCACAGTGGCTGCACCAGTCTGCATTCCCACCAGCAGTGCAGGAGGGTTCTCTTTTCTCCACATACTCGCCAGCACTTATTCTGTGTTTTGTTGATGAGTGCAATTCTGACTGGTGTGAGGTGATATCTCATTGTGGTTTTATTTGCATTTCTCTAATGATTAGTGATGTTGAGCATTTTTTCATATGCCTATTGGCCATCTGTATGTCCCCTTTGGAGAAGTGTCTATTCATTTCTTTTTTCTATATTTTGATTGAATTGTTTGTCTTCCTGATGTTGAGATTTACAAGTTCTTTATAAGTTTTGATTATTAACCCCTTATTAGACGTATAGTCAAATATGTTCTCCCATTGTGTAGTTTCTCTTTTTATTCTGTTCTTATTGTCTTTAGCTGTGCAAGAGCTTTTTAGTTTGATATAGTCCCATTTGTTTATCCTGCCTTTAATTTCACTTCCTCGTGGAGATAAATCAGCAAATAAATTGCTCCAAGAGATGTCGGAGAGCTTACTGCCTATGTTTTCTTCTAAGATGCTTATGGTTTCACGGCCTACATTTAAGTCTTTTATCCATTTGGAGTTTATTTTTTGTGAGTGGTGTAAGCTGGTGATCTAGTTTCATTTTTTTGCAGGTAGCTGTCCAGTTTTCCCAACACTATTTGTTAAAGAGCTGTCTTTACTCCATTGTATTTCCTTACCTCTTTTGTCAAATATCAGTTGTCCATACAACTGTGGGTTTATTTCTGGGTTCTCTGTTCTGTTCCATTGATCTATATGCCTGTTCTTATGCCAGTACCAGGCTGTTTTGAGTACAGTGGCCTTGTAGTATAACTTAATATCAGGAAGTGTGATACCTCCTACTTTATTCTTCTTTTTTAAGATTGCTGAGGCTATTTGTATTCTTTTTTGGTTCCATATAAATTTTTGGAATATGTGATCTATATCTTTGAAGTATATCATTGGTATTTTAATTGGTATTGCATTGAATTTATAGATTGCTTTGGGTAATATAGACATTTTAATGATGTTTATTATTCCTAATCATGAGCATGGTGTATGCTTCCACTTGTTTGTATCTTCCTTGATTTTTTTTATCAATGCTTTGTAATTTTCTGAGTACAAGTCTTTTGTCTCCTTAGTTAAGTTTACTCCTAGGTACTTTATTTTTTTGGTTGTAATTGTGACGGGGATTGTTTTCTTAATTTCTCTTTCTGACTGTTCATTGTTGGCATATAAAAATACCTCTGATTTCTGAGTATTGATTTTATATTCTGCCACTTTGCTGAATTCATTTATCATGTCCAGTAGTTTTTTGACTGAGACTTTAGGGTTTTCTATATACAATATCATATCATCTACAAATAATGATAGTTTTACTTCTTCTTTTCCAACTTGAATGCCTTTTATTTCTTCTTCTTGTCTGATTGCTGTGGCTAGGACTTCCAGGACTATGTTAAAATAGAGTGGTGAAAGGGGGCACCCCTGCCTTGTTTCTGATCTTAAGAGTATTGCTTTTAATTTTTGCCCATTGAGTATGATGTTGGCTGTGGGTTTCTCATAGATGACTTTTATCATGTTGAGGTATGTTCCCTGTATTCCCACTTTGCTGAGAGTTTTGATCATGAATGGGTGCTGGATTTTATCAAATGCTTTTTCTGCATCTATTGAAATTTTCATATGGTTTTTCTCCTTTTTTTGTCTATGTGATGAATCATATTGATTGATTTATGAATATTTTACCATCCTTGCCTCCCCAGAATAAGTCCCACTTGATCATGGAGTATGATTTTTTCCATATATTGTTGGATCCGGTTTGCTAATATTTTGTTGAGGATTTTAGCATCTATATTCATCAGATATTGGCCTATAATTTTCTTTCTTTGTGTTGTCCTTGCTTGCTTTTGGAATCAGAATTATGCTTGCCTCATAAAAGGAGCTTGAAAATCTTCCTTCCTCTTGAATTTTTTGAAATAGTTTGAGAAGGATAGGAGTTAGTTCTTTGAATATTTTGTAGAATTCAGTTGTTAAGCCATCAGGCCACAGATTTTTCTTTGTTGGGAGTTTTTTGGTAACACTTTTGATCTCATTTGGTGTAATCAGTCTGTTTAGGTTTTCTGATTCTTCCCGATTGATTTTTGGAAGATTGTATGTTTCAAGGAATTTGTCCATTTCAGCTAGGTTGTCTAGTTTTTTGGCATACAGTTCCTCATAGTATTTTCTTACACTATTTTGTATTTCTGTTGTGTTGGTTGTTATTTCTCCACTCTCATTTCTAATTTTATTTATTTGAGTCTTCTCTCTTTTTTTTTTTTGGTGAGTCTAGTTAAAGGTTCATCAATCTTGTTTACCTTTTCAAAGAACCAGCTCCTAGTTTCATTGATCCTCTGTATTGTTTCTTTAGCCTCTATGTCATTTATTTCTGCTCTGATCTTTATTATTTCCTTCCTTCTACTACATTTGTCCTTTACTTGCTATTCTTTTTTTAGTTCTTTTTGATGCAGGGTTAAGTTGTTTATTTGAGCTTTTTCTAGCTTCTTAAAGTGTGCGTGTAGTGCTATGAACTTCCCTCTCAGTACTGCTTTTGCTGTGTCCCAGAAATTTTGAGTTGTTGTATGCTCATTGTCATTTGTTTGAAGGAATTTTTTTATTTCTTATTTGATCTCATTCTTTATTTATTATTTAACAACCTGCTATTTAGTTTCCATGTGTTTGAGAATTTTTGAGCTTTTCTGTTGTGGTTCATTTCTTGTTTCATGCCGTTGTGATCGGAGAAAGTGCTTGATATGATTTCAATCTTCTTAAATTTGTTCAGACCACTTTTGTGCCCTAACATGTGGTCTATCCTAGAGAATGTACCATGAGTACTTGAAAAGAATGTATATTCTGCTGCTTTAGGGTGAAAGGTTCTGAAGATATCTATTAAATCGAGTTGATCTAGTGTGTCCAATAAGTCTTCTGTTTCTTTGTTAATTTTTTTTCTTGAGAATCTATCTAGTGATATTAGTGGGGTATTGAAATTCTCTACTATTATAGTATTGCTGTTGATCTTGCCTTTTAAATCCATCAAAGTCTGCTTTATATATTTAGGTGCTCCTATATTACGTGCATAGATATTTATAATTGTTATATGTTCCTTTGGATTACTCCCTTTATCATTATGTAGTGGCCTTTTTTATCTCTTACTATATCCTTTGTTTTAAAGTCCAATATGTCTGATAAGTATTGCTACCCCAGCTTTTTTTAAATTTCCATTTGCGTAAAATGTTTTTTTCATCCTTTTACCTTCAATCTATGGGTATCTTTTGTTCTAAGGTGTGTCTCTTGTAGACAGCATATGTACGGGTCCTGTTTTCTTATCCACGCAGCTACCCTATGTCTTTTGATTGGATCATTTGATCCATTTACATTTATGGTTATTATTGATATGTAGTTTATCGCCATTTTATTCTTTACAGCTGTATTCCATTTTTGTTATATTCTTTTCCCACTTTGATCTGTTTTCAACAGGCTTCTTAACATTTCCTGCAGCATTGGTTTGGTTGTAATGAATTCCTTGAGTTGTTTTTTTTTACTGGGAAGCTTTTTATTTCTCCTTCAGTTTTAAGCGATAGCCTTGCTGGATAAAGTAGTCTTGGTTGTAGGTTCTTGTTCTGCATTACTTTGAATATTTCTTGCCATTTCCTTTTGGCCTCAAGTGTTTTTGTTGAGAAGTCGGATGTCATCCTTATGGGGACTCCTTTGTAGGTGATAGCTTTTTTTTTTTTTTTTTTTTGCAGCTTTTAATATTTTCTCTTTATCTCTTAGCTTTGGTATTTTAATTATGATGTGACTTGGTGTAGGTTTCTTTGGGTTTCTCTTTAATGGAGTCCTCTGTGCTTCTTGAACTTGTGAGAGTTTCTCCTGCATTAATTTAGGAAGTTTTCAGCTATGATATGATTGAACAAAGTCTCTATCTCTTGTTCTTTCTCTTCTTCTTCAGGAACCCCTATGATGCAGATGTTATTTCTCTTTATGTTGTCACAGAGCTCTCTAAGAGTTTCTTCAGACTTTTTGAGTCTCTCTTTTTTTTTTTCTTCTCTGCTTTCTTGCCTTCATTCTAGTTGTTCTCTAACTCGCTGATTCGTTCCTCAGCTCTATCTATCCTGTTTTTAATTCCTTCCATTGTGGTCTTTATTTCTGATATTGTATTTGTCATCTCCAACTGATTCTTTTTTATACTTGCTATTTCTTTATTTAGGTGTTCATAATGACCATTTATTGTTGTTCTAAGATCCCTAAGCATCCTTACAATCATTATTTTGAACTCCGCATCTGGAAGTTTGATTATTTCCATAACACTCAGTTCATCTCCTGAAAGTTTCTCTTGTGGTTTCATTTGGATTACACTTTTTTGTCTTCTCATTGTCTGTGTTTGGTTGTTTTAGTTGTAGAGTTGGTTGAGTCTAGGCTTGGTGTTGTCTGCCTCCAGTTTTCAGTTATGTTATTTCTAGGTCTTCTTGGGTTGGTATCAGCTATTATTTGTAATCCACTTTCAGATTTGGGTTGGTTTGAAGTCTTTTTTTGTTTGTTTTCTTAACACGTGATAGTCTTGTTTACTGATCGTAGCAGGGGGCTTCCTTGAATCTGTATCCAGGAATCTGATGGGTGTAACTTGAGACTCTGAATGCCTCTTCCACCAACTAATCTCTCTGGGGGCAGGGTGTTTTCTCAGCTTCAGTAGGGAGAGGTGTATCTCAGATCTCCATGGAGACCTGAGTTACTGCTCCTCCTCCCCACTTCTTATTTTCAGCTGTGTCTTGTTGCACTGATTGGAGCTGGAGAGATGTCTGAAAATCTTTGATCCAGAAGCAATTCAGTACTGTTTTGTGGGGAAGGATCAGTCCCTCCCCCAGCTATGGCCGCCTCCAGCACAGATGAGTCAACTTTCTTAGGTTGTCTACTGCATTTCTTAGCCCCTCACAGTCTGTCCCCATCTCTCTCCTTTCCACTTGGGAGATAAGCTGGTCTTTTCAACACACCTCACTCCCTGGTCGCCAGGCAAGTGGCTGTGAGCAATATTTTCTGCTCTTTTCTCTGGAGTGAGATCCCCTTTGGGCTCTCAGCCTCACCCCCCCCCCCCGTTCCTGTAAGCAGGGGAGATTCAGGCACTTCCTACCATGTTTGTTGTGGCTTCTTCTTTGCTCCTTGGTTTTTGAGAGCTGTTTTTGTAGTCCAGAGTTGGTTTTTCATGCTGATTTTTTAAAAATTGATTTGTATTCCAGTTTGGTGGTGAGAGCTGGGTATCTATGTGTCCTCCTACTCTGCTGCCATCTTCTAATCCCCACACTCTTTTAATTCACATTTTTTGTTGAGTTTTCTCTATTGATTTGTTTCAGTTTCATTGATGTCTACTCTAATTATTATTTTTTTCCTTTGCTTACTTTGATCTAATTTGCTCTTAATTTTCTAGATTCTTAAGGTGGAAGCTTAGATTATTGATTTTAAATATTTTTTCTAATAAATGCATTCAATGCTATCCATTCCCTTTAAGCACTGTTTTTGCTGCATCTCACAAATTTTAGTAAGTTGAAAATTTCAATTTGATTTCATTTAGTTCAAAGTTTTAAAAGTTTATCTTGTGATTTCTTCTTTGACCTTTTTTTTTATTCAAAAGTCTGTTGTTTAATCTCCAAGTATTTTGGTATTTCCAGTTTTCTGTTTGATATCTAGTTTGATTTCATTGGGTCTAAGCACAGAAGTGTTCAATTTAAATTTTTAAGAATTTGTTAAGGTGTGTTTTATGGCTCAGAATATGGTCTGTGTTGGTGAATGTTCCACATGAGCTTGAGAAGAATGTATATTTTGTTGTTGTTGGATGAAGTAGTCCACAGATGTCAGTTAATATATATCAGTTGGGTGATGATGCTGTTGAGTTCAAATACTGTATGTCCTTACTGATTTTCTGTCTAATGATTCTGTCACTTGCTGAAAGTAGGTATTGGGAGTTCAAAACTCTAATTGTGGATTTGTCTATTTTGCTTTGAGTTCTATAATTTTTGCTTCACAAATTTTGTAGCTCTGTTGTTTGGTGTAAACACATTTAGGATTATGAAGCCTCCTGGTGAATTTCCCCTTTTATCATTATAAAATAATCTTCTTTGTCTCTAATATTTTTCTTTGAAATTGGCTTTATCTGATATTTTCAAAAAAATTCTAAAACTGCCTTAAAAAACTGTTTACCTGGCACCTATTTTTTCATTCTTTTTTTCTCAACTTACCTATGTAAATTAAATTAAGGATTTTTAAAAATCCTCTCTGCTTGTCTCTTTTAATTGGTATATTTAGACTGTTCACATTTAAGGTAATTATTGGTATGATAGAGTTAAAGCATGCCATTTTATTATTTGTGTTTAGTTTGTTTCCTCTGGTTCTCATCCTCTGTTTCTCTCTCTCTCTCTTTTTTTTTTTACCTTTGTATTGGTTGCTTGAACATTTTTAGGATTGTATCTTGATTTCTTTACAGTAAGATCTTTCCTACAGCTTGTTGAAAGTGTAGGTTTATACACCATATTTGGAGAGTTTTCAACTATAATTTAGTCCTACTTCCTCTCTTTTTCTCAGATTTCAAACATAAGAATGTTAAATTTTTTTTGTTATTATCCCAGAGGTTTCTGATACTCTGCTGTTGAGTTTATCTAATGAGGTATTTTCCCCCCTCCAGTTACTGTATTTTTTAGTTATATAATTGTTTTTGATTCTTTTTTGCAATTTTTATTTCTTTTTGAGAGTTTCTCTTTATTGCTTCTCAGCCTTTTGCCTAAGATCAAGTGTGGAGATCTTCTTTTGTTTCAAGACCAATTTTTAATTACTTTTATTTTTTTTAATTACTTAATAAAATAATTATAATCCTTATGTGATAATTCCAACATCTGATTCATCTCTGTAGGGTCTGTTGATTATCTCCTCCATTAATGTTATGATTTTCTTGGTTCTGGCATGATGTAACTACTGACTTTTTGGTGAGCTACCTATTGACATTTGTGAGAATTTAATCAATTACTTTTAAAAAATGTTCTTATTTAAAGAAGTATTTAATTTGCCAATAATCAAGTTTTATATAACAAAGAAGTGATGCAGACGTATAGTTCTCATGGGGTGGGGCATACTTCTTAGGGAAACATTTCAAACCTGTGGGGGCCTTTTAAAACCCTCACCTCTCTTCTAAAATTCTGATTTGTCTCTTTTGGGGAAGAGTGAGAATCTCTGCATTGAAATGAGTGCTGTTAGTGGGAGTATGACTTGGCACAGGGGGAAGGCAGGAAAAAAGATTGAGTACCATTTGGAAAAGCTTTCTTTTTCAGGCCACTGAAAAATGTTTCCAATGGATTACAGGGTTGTTAAATGAATGAAACCTAGAAGTTCATATCATGTTTTTCATAGTCTAGATGTATAAGTATGCATTTATCATATTGATATTGGTACTATTCACTAAAACTTGGAGAAACCTAAGTAAGTTTTACTCATACTATGTAGTTCTAAAACCAGCTAATCCTTTTGCCTGTCTTCTTTTCATTTTTCTTCCACACTAGCACTAGATTGCATGTCAGACCAAAGTTCTTAGCTATAGAACATACTGAGTTTTTTTTGTTTTGTTTTGTGACAGAGACAGAGAGAGACAGAGAGGACAGATAGGGACAGATAGGAAGGGAGAGAGATGAGAAGCATCAATTCTTCACTGTGGCTCCTTAGTTGTTCATAAATTGCTTTCTCATATGTGCCTTGACTGCAGGGTTACAGCTGAGCCAGTGACTCCTTACTCAAGCCAGCGACCTTGGGCTCCAGCCATAGACATGACCCCACACTCAAGGCAGCAATCCCATGCTCAAGCTGGAGATCCTGGAGTTTCAAACCTGGTACCTCAGCATTCTAGGTGGATGCTCTATCCACTGTGCCACCACTGGTCAGGCTCTGCTTTGTCTTTTTAAAAGATGTCTTCCCCCTCAAACTTCTCAATCAGCATTATAGTTTCAGTCTCATTCAGTATTCTATTTATCTGTTACTCTTAAGTTTTCTGTACTTAAAATTAGTTATTTATCACCTGACCTGTCCTGGCACAGTGGATAAAGTATCCACCTGGAATGCTGAGCTCACCAGTTCAAAACCCTGGGCTTGTTGGGGCAAGGCACAGATGAAAAGCAGCTATTAGAGTTGATGCTCCCCCCACGCCATTTTTTATACTCTTCTCTCTCTAAAATAATTATTTATCACAATAACATAAAATATAGTTTTTTATTGGAGTAAATCCTAGTGGAAATTATTAGAATGAAAGGAGAGCAATGTATGATAAGGTATAAAGAGCAGATGCTATGCCATTACCTAGCTCCATGACCTTGTCTCCTATTTTTTTTTTTCTTCATTTTTCTGAAGCTGGAAACAGGAAGAGACAGTCAGACAGACTCCTGCATGCGCCCGACCGGGATCCACCCAGCACGCCCACCATGGGGCGATGCTCTGCCCACCAGGAGGCGATGCTCTGCCCATCCTGGGCGTCGCCATGTTGCGACCAGAGCTACTCTAGCACCTGAGGCAGAGGCCACAGAGCCATCCCCAGCGCCCGGGCCATCTTTGCTCCAATGGAGCCTTGGCTGCGGGAGGGGAAGAGAGAGACAGAGAGGAAAGCGCAGCGGAGGGGTGGAGAAGCAAATGGGTGCTTCTCCTGTGTGCCCTGGCAGGGAATCGAACCCGGGTCCTCCACACGCTAGGCCGACGCTCTACCACTGAGCCAACCGGCCAGGGCCTAATTTTTTGTACTTTTATTACTTCATCTATAAAGTGTTCAGAGAAGCAGCAACTTCACAGGAATGATATTCATGATATTCAGTTATGTTTCACTTTTTCTTTCCTTTCTGTGTTTGTTAACTTAGGTTAATAGAATACAGTTTTTTACTCCGTAGATACCATCACATTTCCACCTATCTTGGATCACTAAATAGTGTATAATATCACAAGGGAAATTCTTGGGTCTAAGAAATATCCTGACCTCAGTACTACCATAATAATTAATTCCAGTTTAATTGGGGTTTTAAAATGCTAGTCCAACTTTGATTAGGTTTATACCCTTCATTTCTGTTTAGGGGAGTAGAGATTTTATAAAGCATAACTTTTAGAACTTGTTACTTTTTACTTATTATGTCCCCTTCTTTCCAAAAAGGACATGAGGTGTTTTAAAAGAACATAACAAAATAAAGACATTGGTGAAAAGAGGCATAAAGCTGTTGGACAAATACCAGTAAACCAAATCTGTCAACCCAGAGGGTCAACAGTTAAGTACAGCTTTTCTGCAATTCCTTTTACCTGAGTCTCAGCCAGTTTTATACTCAAAGTTGTTCTGTAAGAGTAGGAAAGGAGTAGAGGTTGGGAAGGTGGGTTCTATTTATTTAATTCATTTATATAGTTATTTAGTCAAGGCTGACTTAGTTCTAGAAGAAATCTGCAAGAGATAATTTGGAGGACAGTCTTTAGTGAGGACCAGCACTATCTGTGTATCTGGAGCCAATCTTACTAGGCAATAAATGGTTGCCTCTCTGATGCCAGGCTCCCTGATGCTCCTTATTGAGGAGGCAGCGAAACTGTTGAAGAGAATACAGCCCTGGCTTGCCTTTCTGTTAGCTTTCTTGCCATCCTCTTTTCTCTTTACTGCTTCACTTGCCACCAGGCCTGATCAAACAAGTCAGATCATGTTATTTTAGGTTAGGAATAGAATGATTTTAATTTGTTCCTGGTTTGAATGAAAACATCTTCCAAAAGTGCGTCATTTGGTTTCTTCTCAAATTTTTTATGCATTGTTTATGTATTTCTAAATGGGAACAGTTTCAAATTCGGAGAAAATTAACTCACTGAGTGAGATATCATCAGTGACTCCTGTTATATCCATTTTATTGATGACTAAACACACAAAAAGATTAAACAGCAGTACTCACACAGATTATTAAATTCTTTGTTTTTGTCTTTGCTGTATGCCATTATTTAGATTAGGTAAAGAAACCAAACAAATGTGGCTATGACAAGTGATGGCATGAAGACACTGTCATTAGAGACCTGTTTTGAAGGGACAGGGCAAGCCAGATCTTGACCCTTAAGTATTTTTTATCTTATTTTTATTAATTTTAATGCAGTGACATTGATAAATCAGGGTACATATTTAAATATTTTTTTATTAAGTGAGAAGCAGGGAGGCAGAGAGACAGACTCCCACATGTGCCCCGTCTTGGATCCACCCAGGAAGCACCCTACTGGGCAATGCTCTGCCCATCTGGGACCGCTACTCCATTGCCCTGCAACCGAGCTATTTTAGCACCTGAGGCAAGGCCATGGAGCCATCCTCAGTGCCCAGGATTAATTTGCTCCAACCATTGGAGCCATGGCTGTGGGAAAGGAAGAGGGAGAGAGAGAGAGAGAGAGAGAGAGAAAGAGAAAGGGGAGGGTGGAGTAGCAGATGGTTGCTTCTCCTGTGTGCCCTGACTGGGAATTGAACCCGGGACTTGCACATGCCAATACTCTACCGCTGAGTCAACTAGCCAGGACAACTCTTAAGTCTTGTTGGACTGAATAAACCCAATTGTACAAAAAGCCATCCAGTATTAAGAAGAGGCAGGTTGGTTGAGTTTGCACAAGTCTTAGGGAAGCTGTCTCTGGGAACAATGTGAAGAACTCAACAAGAAATCTTCTACATGTGTTACTGGTTTGATTTTAAAGTAAACTAAAGATGTGGTGAGAATGGAAAATTCTATCCATTAGCCAAAGTGGCTCCATATCTGGAGCCACTGATTTGGACATCCATTCTTTGTTCACACACTCTTCACCTTCCAACTTGATCAGTTTCATTGAGGCTTGAATTCTATTGATGCCTCTACCTTTTCTCAGTCTCTTTCTGTTATCACTTTCTTTTTAAGTCCAACTTGTTTTCAATGGTCCATTAGTCAACCATTCCCTTGGCAGTATCTTAGTGTTTCATCATCTTAGTGTTCCATTATAGCCTGGGAAACCCCTAATGTGGATAACTCCAACTAACCACACTCTTTATACTGGTACTCTTAGCTTCCAGGAACCTGATACTATTATTCCTCTTTCTACAGTATTTTTAACTTCTCTTTCTTTTTTCTTTGGAACAGCATTTCCTCAAGACTCTAAACAAACAAATGAAGCTTTCACTTAATCTGAGGTTTCTTTAAGCCTTAGCGCTCTCTCTCTTCCTTTTCATACTAGTTGTATCAGATAAATTATCTGAACTTACTATCTCCATTTTCTCACTTCCACATATATCCTGGCTCATTGTAATCTGGTCCCACAGCATTATTTCAAAGGAAAGTTCTAATTCAGGTCACCAGTTCCGTGTTACTAAATCTAAAAAAATATGCCTGGTTTTTTTTTTCTTGACTTCTTAGCATCAAGACAGAATTTTACTTCTTCTTCCCAAAATACTCTTTTTTACTTCTATGATACCATAGTCTGATTCTGTGTGGCCTTTTATTATACCTATTCCTTCTCATTATTCTTTCCTGGTCTCCCTGATTCTTCCTGCTCTGTAAACACTGGAGCCTTTAAGGGCACTGTCCAGAGCTCTCTCTTGTTTTCATTCTACATTCTTTAGTTTCCAGCTGATTTTACCCAATCCCAAGGCTTCAGTTACCTTCTTTGTGTTGTAGGCTTGTGAATTTCCACTTCCCCTTCTAATTTATCCTCTGACCTCTAGACTAATTTATTTAATATCTTTTCAACATCTCCACCTGGTTGCATCACAAGCTTCAATAATTCCCAAAGGTAAACTGGACATCTCCCTTCCAAACCAACTACTCTTATGTTCTTAACTTCAGGAAATGTCCCACCATTTCTATGCAGCATTAGGTAGTATTGAAAGTCTGGGTTCTGTGATCAGACTGCCTGAATTTGAATCTTGGCGCCACAAGTGGTGTTGCCTTGGGCAAATTTCTAAATACTCTTTGTCTCAGTTTCCTAGACTATAAAATGGGAATAATAATACTACCTACATCACTTGGTTATTCTCAGTATTGCATAGGATTGTTGTGAAGTTTAAATATATGTATCTATATAGCTATATATGTATATATCATAAAATGTATTAATTATATAACAAATGTACTTATGATGACATCATTAATCCTGAGCATCATTTTTGATTCTTCTTGTTTTATCAGTTTCCTCCTGAATGTCTTTTGAAGCTGTCCTTATATCTCTCCATCCATACAGACATCATCCTGGTCCATTCTCTGTTTGGACATCTACCCTACATGACCTGTTGCCAGGTGATTGTGTCAAATACATATCTGATCATTACATTCCACCACTTTACTTGACACAGGTTTTTCATTGTCCTTAGAATAAAGTCTAAAATTCTCTTTATGGTCTAAGATTCTGTATGATCCCTGGCTTTTGGTTATCCTTACTCTCTTTGTACTAGTCACCTTAGACTTTTTTCATTTCCTAAAGCCACTATACTCTCAAGCTTGACCCTTTGGATATACTATATCTTCTACTGGCCAGGAACCCTTCTCCCACCCACCATCTTTTCTCTACCTCCTTTTTCAGGTTTTAGCTTAAATGTCAGATCCTCTGGAAGGATTTTCTAATGCCTAAAGGAGTTCTGTGACATTCTTTGTTTCCCATTTTTTAGTGTTCTTCATACTTAGAATTATTTGTTTAATGTTTGTATTTTTGGCTATAATGTAAGTGCCATGAAAACCAGTCATATTCTTTGTTTATCAATCCCCAGCACCTAACTAAGTTTCTGGCACAGAGTAATGCTCCAAAGTATTTGTTGAATTGATTAATTTATGAGCAGGTTTGGAAAGTGTGTGGTGGCTTCCTATTTTAGAGATAGTCTCTGCTCTTTGATATTTGTAAGCAGTAGAGCTGACCTTTCCCTGTAGATGCTGAAAAGGCCAGACACTTTCTCAGCCTCACTTGAAGTTAAGGGTGACTTTCTGTGAAAACTCTATCAAATTAGACATAAAGGAAAATCTGCTGGAGGTTTGTGGGAAATTTTGCACCTTTCCCCTCCTTTGTTGCTTTCTTCTTCTTTTTCCTATCTGAAATTCAGATTGACCTTCTTGCAGTGATGAGGATTAGCATGACATTCTGAGGAAAACAGAAGGAGCCTGGGTTATTGATAACTTCTTGGTTCCCTTCTACCATTCCTAAAATGCTTATCTCCAGACTTCTTGTTATGTGAGAAAAATTAATCAGTAAATGTTAATATACTATCATCTTCTTTCTGTTATATGCAACCAGATGCAGTCCCTGATACAAAAACTTACTGCCAACATAACTTATTTGGTACCTAGCATGTACAGTTTTATGATAGTGGGTGGATGGATGGATGAATGGATGGATAGATGGATGGCTAGATGGATGGTATAACAACAACCACTAGATCACAAACTGCTGAAAAATGAAGATCATATCTGATATTTTTTGTGTCATCCCTCCCCCATCTAACTCTATAGACCCTGAGAACTGTTCTGCATATAGTGGATGTCCAACAAATGTTTATTGATGATGATATTGATTGTAGATTGAAGATGTTATTAGTGAAGTCTCTGAGTTATTGATTTCATTTGGATTCTAAAGTAAAATCCTTGAAAAAGGCAGCTTCTGGGCTTCCACAAAAGGGAGGTTCATAAGCATTTGGATCTATTTGTGGTACATCCCAGATAATTTAGAAAACCAAATATCTTTATAAAAGTCAGAATCAAGGATATATCTTGGTAAATATTCTTCTTAATGGTGTTTAAGCCAAATTGGCCTTTATTAAATGAATAGATATTTAAGTAGTATAAATTCTTTGCTGAGATAGCACATTAGAAGTAAGATGACCAGCAAATTTATAGTCCAAATTGGGAACTTCTTGAAAGTTAAAGGGATGTTATCAAGAACTATGTACTCTTTCTTGTAAAGACTTATTTGTTTTTATAGCAGATTTAAGTTTATGATAAAATTAAGAGGGAGGTACTGAGATTTCCCATATCCTCCCTGCCCTCCCATAGCCTACCCATAATCCACATCACTACCAGAAAGTGTGTGTGTGTTTACCAAGGATGAACCTACAATGATACATCATAATCACCCCAAAATCCATAGTTTACCCTAGAGTTCCCTCTTGGTGTTGTATTCTATACATTTGGACAAATGTATAATGTTATGTAGCCATCTGTTGTATCACACAGAATAGTTACATTGCCCTTAAAATCCTCTGTACTCTACCTGTTCATACCCCCAACCCCGCAGCAGCCAGATTGATCTTTTTATTATTTCCATTTTTGTCTTTTCCAGAATGTCACATGGTTGGAATCACACAGTATGTAGCATTTTCGGATTGCCTTCTTTCACTTAGTAATATGTATTTAAGGTTGCCTTTGCTCCTTTGTCAAAGATGAGTTAACCATACTTATGTGGGTCTATTTCTGGATTCTTAATTCTGTTTCATTTATCTCTGTCTATTCTTTCATTAATACCACACAATCTTGATTTCTGTAGTTTTATAGTAAGTCTTAGAATTAGGTAGCATCAGTCTTTCTTCTTTGTTCTTCCTTCAATAATTTGCTGGCTATTCTGGATCATTTGCTTCTCCATCTAAACTTCAGAATTGGTTTATCAATATCCATAAAATAAGTTGTGGGATTTTGATTGGCATTGAATTGAATCTGTAAATCTAGTTGGGAAAAACTGACATTTTGACAATATTGAGTCTTCCTATCCGTGAACATGAAATATTTCAATTTATTTAGTTCTTTCATTTTTTTAAAATAAGTTTTGTAGTTTTCTTCATATAGAGCTTATATGTATTTTGTTAAATTTATATTTAAGTATTTTATTTTCCGGGTGTGCTACAGTAAATGGTAATATGTTTTCTAATTTTAAATTCCATGTGTTCCTGGCTGTTATATAGGAAAGGTATTGATTGATTGTGTGTGTGTGTGTGTGTGTGTGTGTGTGTGTGTGTGTGACAGCATCAGAGAAAGGGACAGATAGGGACAGACAGGAAGGGAGAGAGATGAGAAGCATCAATTTTTTGTTGTAGCACCTTAGTTGTTCATTGATTGCTTTCTCATATGTGCCTTGACCGGGGGCTACAGCAGACTGAGTGACCCCTTGCTCAAGCCAGTGACCTTAGGCTTAAGCTGCTGAGCCTTGCTCAAACCAAATGAGCCCGCACTCAAGCTGGTGACCTCGGGACCTCGAACCTGGGTCCTCCACATACCAGTCCAACACTATCCACTGTGCTACTGCCTGGTCAGGCTTGATTTTTTTTTATATTAACCTTCTATCTTACAACCTTGCTGTTCCAGAAGTCTTTTTATTGATTCAGATTTTTTTACATAGATAATTGTGTATTCTGAGAACAAACACAGTTTTATTGCTTTTGGGTCTCGTGGGACTGAAAAGCATGTGGAAAGCCAAAACTGCTAAGAGATAGCTTTCTTTATGTTCTGTGATTTCTCATTTGCTCTTACCTTCTTGTCCTCATTGAAGAGAGTGTTTTTGCCATGAAACTCTAGTTAGTACTAGAGTAGAGTCACTCTTCCCCTTCCAGTTACTTCTCAAGCATCCTAACCTGTTGGTTTTCAGTCAGTTACTTCTGTTGACTCATTTTAAAATAAAAATATTTCTGCACTATTAAATCTGGTGCCTAGAAGATTTAAAAAAAAAAGAAGAAGAACAGTGCTCTGTTCTATTCCTTTCCTTGTCCTTTGCTGCAACCACAGGGGGGATTTCTTTGATATTTACTATGGAACTTGGTCACGTTCCTAGAGATAAATCTCCCAATATTGTTGAGGCCACACTATGACTGGGTTCCCCTGGAGTTTTTAATTCTCAAAGTGAACCTCCAGCAATTTGTAAATTACAGTTCATGCTTTTCTACCCTCAGTATTCATTCTTGAACAACAAGAAAAAACTGGAACTGTTCTAGGACTTATGACTAATTTTAAGAAAATAACTTATAAGTCTTTTTCCTTATAATGCATTGTTTTGGGTGGGAGTGCCTCTTTCTTTCAGTGATTTGTGATTTAGAAATCACTGATTTCATGGTCAGATAAATAGATTATAAAGGCCTATCCTGGTTTTCAATAACTTCTGTCCTCTAAAACATCTTTTGGATGAGCCTCGTCCCCATTTCTCCTCCTGGTCTCCTTGCAGGGCAGTGCTGGTTCTCCCCCGGCTCTGCTGCTGTACACTATAGTCCCCCTGCATGGGGACCTTTGGTTCTCTCTAGAGTATACTTTTCTCTAGTCCCTGTCAACAGAGACAAATTGTATTTAAACTTTTTCTTCAAATGGTCTTTTTAGAAATAAAGTATAAAAACATTTAGGGTTAAACAATTTATTGGTCATATCTAACTTTTTTCTTTCATTGTAAGTGTGTGAGCTTCCTTTTTATATTATCTTATTTATTCCTCTCAGCAACATTTTCTTTCCTTTGACTTGATTTTAATTTTTATTTATTTATGTATTTATTTTATTTTTAATTGAATTTATTGAGAGTGGCATTGGTTAATAAGATTATATAGGTTTCAAATATACAATTTTATACAATTCTGTAATACATCATCTGTATGTTGTATTGTGTGTTCACCACCTGTAGAATTTTGATATAGGTTTGAGTTAGTATAAAGCTCTCTGGGACATTCTCATTTCATTGTGTTTGTACATTTTTTCCCCTGTTAACCAACTAAACTACCTATTTTATTTTTTCCTTTGTGGTTATATTATTTTGATTCTTAAAGATTTTTTTAATGATATTATGTCCAGGTACTCTACTCCATAATGGTCTCTTTTTGATATCATATAGCACTTATATTTTTAAATCATTTAGCAGTTGAGTATGTACTGTCATATTTTGTGTTTTTGTTGTTGTTTGTTCTTAAGTCTTGCCCTTTTAATATGTCAAAATCCTTGAAAACAATAACTGTCTTTATCAACCATTGTGTTACCCATAGAACCTCACACAGTGATGGGTACATGGTAGGTATTTGTAATATACTGAGTGATTGAAATGTATGATTGGAATCTTGAAGTCAAGGTTTTCATATGACATTTCATTTTGATTTTTCCACTGTACACAACATAGGAATACTTGTATACCTTCTGGAAGATACACAAGCTTATGTGCTGTTCTGTATTATAAATGATATCTATGTCAAGAATGAAGAAATGGAATGGTATATCTCTTGCCACTTCTGTTTTCTATTAATGATAAATGCATGTAGGCCCAGAGATAGCTATCTACCATGGACTGCATCATTTACACTGGTTTTTAATATGCTTCCTGGCATTTCAGTTTCTGTTCTCAGCAGGCAGTCTCACTCATGCTGAATCCTCTAATATTTGTATGCAGATAAATGCTTAGAGATCTGTCGGGAGCCGATCCACTAATGCTGGCTAACTAGGTCACAGCAGAAGAAGATCCACAACTGCTGGTTGACAAAGTCACAGCAAAAGAAGATAGAGTCACCGCAGTAAAGACCAACAGCTGCGGGTTGACAAAGTCACCGCAAGGAAAGGCATTGAGACAAGAGGAATAAAGGAGATGCTATACATTAAATAAAGTAAAAAATCAAACTGTCAATACCCACAGTAGACATCTTCGAGGGATAAATAAAACTCAAATATTCAGACAAGGCATAGTAGATGGCCTTTGTGTTTACAAGAAGTGAGGTCAGTTTATCTGCTACTTGGAAGAAATACCTTAGGCTCTTGAATGATGTCCTTGGGCCTTCAGTGGCAATTCCCAGCATGCTGGGCAAGGTCAGGTCACAGGTAGCTGGAGCAGGGCTAGAAGAGACTGAACCCTCCCTCTATGGAGCAAGGGGGCAGCTTAATTTCTCGTTTCTCTCTTTCCACAGCAAAGATGTGTAAACCAGTGGGGCCGGGAAGCCTGGCAGGTTCAGTTCAATGACCTTTCTTTCCACTCTGGAGCAGGGCCCTGATGGAATTCTATTAAGCCCTTTAGGGCACTGGAGCCTTTAAAAGCATTTGCCAAAAGTTGGTATTTCCTGACCTCTTTTGGGCCTTATTTGCCTTTTCTGTTACTCCCTTGGCCATTATAGACCTTAAAAGCCATGCTTAGAAGATCTCACTGAGGGGCTTGACTAAGAGAGCAAAATTGGGAATCTAGTGTCTAAAGAAGCCTATTAGACTGAGGAAAGAAGGGATTTGATTTGTGGTGGTAGGTGGTTGGAGACTGCAGAAGGTCTGAGTTTGATCTAGGGTGAGACCTCAGGTGGTGGGGGTTAAGGCGATGTCCAGATAGACTATGGACTAAGAGTGAAGTTGAGCCATAGCAGAGATGATACGATATCTCTTCATGGTGAGGAAGTTAAGAAGGGTGGTGGTGTGTCTCTTTGAGGTTGCAGAGGAGTAGATTATTTACATATTGTAAGAGAGTACTAGTTTTGAGATTGCATGCTGCTAAATCCTGAGCTAGTGCCTGCCCAAACAGGTGTGGGCTGTTTTTGGACTCCTGGGGTAAGACAGTCCATGTAAGTTGCTGGGCTGCATTAGTGTCTGGGTCAGTCCAGGTGAATGCAAACAGAAAATAAGAGTCAGGCTGTAGAGAAATAGTAAAGAAGGCATTCTTGAGGTCTAGGACTGTGAAGTGAGTGGTGTTTGAGGGAATGTGTGACAATAACTTGTAGGGATTAGGGACTACTAGATGGAGGGGAACTACTGCCTCATTGATTAGGCGTAAGTCTTGTATGAAGTGATAAGCCTCTGATGGTTTTTGAACAGGAAGGATGGGGGTATTGCAGGGAGAGTCTATGGGGATGAGTAAGCCTTGATTTAAGGTGTGGGTAATTATTGGTTTAAGGCCTTAGAAACAGACACAGTTACACATTAAATGAAGATTACAAAACAGATTACTTACTCACACAGCTTAATAGACAGCTTTGCTTTCTTAAGCTTTTCAAGATGGCAGCCAGTTGTCAGCATAGAGAGGAGGAAGAGAGAAAGCTGACAGATGGACAGTATGAACAGCTGGATGGAAAAAAGGAGAGTCAGAATCTGCAGGAGAAGGAGATTAAAGTGCTGGTGGTGGTGCCACGTGGTCAGAGGAGTCAAAAAGATTTAGAGCTCTGAGCAGAAGGGAGAGGACAAGGGGTAGTGGAAGGCACAGTCAGTCTCTGAGGAGGGGGGAGGATGGGTCAAAGAAGAAAAAGAGACAGCCAGTGGGGTGGGGGGATGAGTCAAAGAAGAAAAAGAGACAGAGTCGCCCTTCTGTAAGGAGAGAGGAGGTGTTTAAGAACACAGAGGAGAAGGGAGGGGCCCCTGGCCAGTAGGGGAGGAGAAAGAGAGACTGGTATTTGCAAGTGAATGATAAAGAGGATTCAGTGAAGAGAGGGTAGGGGGCTTTCTGTAGGGAAGAGACTCAAGTGGAAGAGATCTTCGAGGGACCAGAGAGGGGTCAGAGAGAGGGGCGCCCCTGGGGTCAGGCAGGAAGGAGAGAGAGTTGGGAGTCTGCGGATAAGGAAAGATAGGAGCGGAGGTTTTAGGTGAGGTTTCTTTGGCTGAAAACGGCCTGTGTGTAGAACAGGCAGCACAGAGATTAAGGACAGGAGCAAAGGTAGAAGAGAGCCTGCACATAAGGAATTTCTGATGCCCTCCCCATCCGATGGCAGAAATTGTCAAGATCTCTTAGAATATTGAAATAGTAGTAGAAAGCAACCTGGCTAGGTGCCTAGACTTTTGAGTAAGTTCGTAGGAGGCTGCTCAGAGTAGAAACCTCCCAAACTGTGAACTTCAGACAGTAGAGTGAGTCCTGAAGGAGTAGAGGAGTAGTAGTCTCTGAGGCCTGAGGTTGGGAGGAGCTCATGTTCTGAGGGGATCCTGGCTGGATGGTTTGGACTGAGAGGAGCTCACAGTAGAGGAGACTGGTGAGAGAAGGGGGCATCCCCACCTTCAGTCACAGTTCTGAGAGGAGAAAATCTCCATAGAGAGTCTCAGACAAGAGGTCGTCACCCCAAGGCTGAAATCCTGGGACATAGGAGAGGGGCCTGGCTAGGCACGCCTAGACTTTTGTATAAGTCCATAAAGGAGTAGAGGCAGACCACTCATAGATATGTGATCCGAAGTCAAAACCATCCGACCAGGAAGGGGTGTTTTTAGAGAGAAATTTGTAGTCCAACCAGGGAAGAGGAGGAAGAAACTCCTTACCTCCCTGGTCCAGCAGGGGTTCAGGACAGGGTCGGATGGCCAGTTGCTCAACCATGCTCACACAGCTGAACAGAATCAGGGATTTAGCCTGGACGAGCTGCCACTGTCCACTGCTTCCCTGGTTGTAAGTTCAGCTGGCAAGGGGATAGTCCAGGCAGTCGGTGACCTGTCCTAGGTTTCGGCACCAGATGTAAGAATGAGATGGCACTCGAACATCAGGTGTGCAGGCTTTATTAGAGGGGAAAGACCTGCCGGGGCACTTCTCCCAGGGAGAAAGGCACCAATACAAACTAGGGGGATGAATTTTATAGGGTAAGGGAGAGCCTTGAGCAAGTGGGTGTTAAATTAAAAGACCTGATATGTCCAGAATGCTTCTCCTTGGGGCGGCTGACCAGCTTCTTGGAATTTCTCTGTCTCAGGGGCAACAATCCAGTAAGTAAGGGTGAGGTCTGACATATAAGCGGGACATCAAAAGAGCAGTTGGAATTTTTAGTAAACTCATGTATCTATCATTTATGATCAATTTTAATGGCAGAGAGTATTTCAGACTCAGGTTTATGGCCGCAGTACCTCGCCAGGTGAAAGCAATGCCAAATGCACAGCATTCTCACTGAGCTGGATGCACGGTGCTGACTTACATTTTCCTTATCCTTTTGTTAATAATTTTGTTTTTTGAAAAATAAGTAATTTTGTATAATAAGTTAATGGCTTTCTCTGATATTAAGCGAGAAAATTTTGGAGAGGCACACAGAGAAACAAAAATAAAAGAAATGAAATGCTGACTAAGAGTGTCCAGCATATTCTAGGGCTGCTAATCTGAGGAAAGAAATAACTAATTAAAGGTACCATGTTTTACTGCTCCTTTTCTTTATTTTTAAAAAATTTATGTATTGATTTTAGAGAGAGAGGGTAGGAGAGAGAAAGACAAAGAGAAGCACTGATCTGTTCCATTTGCCCTGATCAGGGATTCAACCGGCAACCTCTGCATATCAGGATGCACTCTAACCAACCAAGCTATCTGGCCAGAGCCTAATGATTCTTTTCTTTTGCCTAAGTTCATTTATTTCTCTTATAACCATTTACTTTTAACCTGTCTTTGTTTTTTAAGTTGTGTTTGTTAAAAGTAGCATTTTCTTGGACTATTTGTCACCATTGTTCTTCTATGTCAGACTTTATTCAGTGTTCATAGGTCTTTCTTACCAGCATCATATTCTAAATACAAGCCTGTCTTTCCTTTTTTTTTTTAATTTAGTGAAAACTAATTAGAATATGAGTTAAAAAACATATTACATTTATGCTTTTGAAAACTTAGTGTTAGCATAACCTGTCTTATAGCTCTTATTTTCTGAAAGAGAATATTTATTTTTGTAAATGCAAAATTATTGACTTCTTTTTTTTTATAAATTTTTATTAATTTTAATGGGGTGACATCAATAAATCAGGGTACATATATTCAAAGAAAACATCTTCAGGTTATCTTGTCATTCAATTATGTCGCATACCCACCACCCAAAGTCAGATTGTCCTTCATCACCTTCTATCTGGTTTTCTTTGTGCTCCTCCCCCTCCCCTTCACCTCTCTCTCCCTCTACCCCCCCTAACCACCACACTCTTTTCCAGGTCTCTTAGTCTTGTTTTTATGTCTGACCTATGTATGGAATCATGCAGTTCTTATTTTTTTCTGATTTACTTATTTCACTCTGTATAATGTTATCAAGATCCAACCATTTTGTTGTAAATGATCCGATGTCATTGTTTCTTATGGCTAAGTAGTGTTCCATAGTGTATATGTGCCACATCTTCTTTATCCAGTCATCTATTGAAGGGTTTTTTGGTTGTTTACATGTCTTGGCCACTGTGAACAATGCTGCAATGAACATGGGGCTGCATGTGTCTTTACGTATCAATGTCTCTGAGTTTCGGGGGTCTATACCCAGTAGACAGATTGCTCACTCATAAAGTAGTTCTATTTTCAGTTTTTTGAGGAACCACCATACTTTCTTCTATAATGGTTATACTACTTTACATTCCCACCAACAGTGAATGAGGGTTCCTTTTTCTCCACAGCCTCTCCAACACTTGCTATTACCTGTCTTGTTGATAATAGCTAGTCTAACTGGTGTGAGGTGGTATTTCATTGTAGTTTTGATTCGCATTTCTCTAATAACTAATGAAGATGAGCATATTTTCATATATCTGTTGACCATTTGAGAAGAGTCAGTTCATGTTCTCTTCCCATTTTTTTATTGGATTGTTTGTTTGTTTGTTGTTGAGTTTTATGAGTTCTTTGTATGTTTTGGATATTAGGCCCTTATCTGAGCTGTTGTTTGAAAATATCATTTCCCATTTAGTTGGCTGTCTGCTTATTTTGTTGTCAGTTTCTCTTGCCAAGCAAAAACTTCTTAGTCTGATGTACTCCCATTCATTTATCTTTGTCTTCACTTCTCTTGCCTTTGGAGTCAAATTCATAAAATGCTCTTTATAACCAAGGTCCATGAGTTCAGTACCTATGTTTTCTTCTATGTACTTTATTGTTTCAGGTCTTATATTTAGGTCTTTGATCTATTTTGAATTAATTTAATACAAAGGGACAAACGGTAGTCAAGTTTCATTCTTTTCCATGTGGCTTTCCAGTTTTCCCAGTACCATTTGTTGAAGAGGCTTTCTTTTCTCCATTGTGTGTTGGTGGCACCTTTTTTGGAAATTATTTGACCATATATAAGTGGTGTTATTTCTGGACTTTCTATTCTGTTCCATTGGTCTGAGTGTCTGTTTTTCTGCCAATACCATGCTGTTTTGATTGTCATGTCTCTATAATATAATTTGAAGTCAGGTATTGTAATGCCCCCAGCTTCATTCTTTTTTCTTAGGATTGCTTTGGCTATTTAGGGTTTTTTATAGTTCCATATAAATCTGATGATATTTTGTTCCATTTCTTTAAAAAATGTCATTGGAATTTTGATGGGAATTGCATTAAATTTGTATATTGCTTTGAGTAATATGACCATTTTGATTATATTTATTCTTCCTATCCAAGAACAGGGGATATTTTTTTATTTCATTGTATCTTTTTCTATTACCCTTAACAATGCTTTGTAGTTTTTATTTTATAGGTCCTTTACATTCTTTATGTTTATTTCTAGGTAATTTTTGTTGTTGTTGCAACTGTGGAAGAGGATTGTTTTTTTTTTAGTTCATTTTCTAATGTTTTGTTGTTGGGATATAGAAAGGCTATGAACTTTTGTATATTAATTTTGTATCCTGCAACCTTGCTGTATTGGTTTATTGTTTCTAGTAATCTTTTTGTGAAGTCTTTGGGGTTTTCGATGTATAGGATCATATCATCTGCAAAAAGTGACACCTTTACTTCTTCTTATCTGATATAGATGCCTTTTTTTTTATCTTGTCTGATTGCTCGGGCTAGAACTTCTAGCACCATGTTAAATAAGAGTAGAGAGAGTGGACAACCCTGTCTTGTTCCTGATTTAAGGGCGAAAGTCCTCAGTTTTATGCCATTTAATATGATGTTAGCTAATGGTTTATCATATATGGCCTTTATCACGTTGAGATATTTTCCTTCTATACCCATTTTGTGAGTGTCTTAAACATAAAGTTGTGTTGTATTTTATTGAGTGCCTTTTCTGCATCTATTGATAAGATCATGTGGTTTTTGTTTTTTGTTTTGTTGATATGGTGTATTACGTTAACCGTTTTACGTATGTTGAACCATCCTTGAGATTCTGGGATGAATCCCACTTGATCATGATGGATTATTTTTTTAATATGTTGTTGTATTTGATTTGCTAGTATTTTGTTTAGTATTTTAGCATCTGTATTCATTAGAGATATTATTGGTCTGCAGTTTTCTTTTTTTGTGCCATCCTTGCCTGCTTTTGGTATGAGGGTTATGTTGGCCTCATAAAGTGTATTTGGAAGTATTGCTTCTTCTTCAATTTTCTGGAAGACTTTGAGTAGAATAGGAACCAAGTCTTCTTTGAATGTTTAATAGAATTCACTAGTATTACCATCTGGACCTGAACTTTTATTTTTGGGGAAGTTTTTAATAGTTTTTTCTATTTCCTCCCTGCTGATTGGTCTGTATAGGCTTTCTGCTTCTTCATGACTTAGTCTAGGAAGGTTGTATTATTCTAGGAATTTATCCATTTCTTCTAGATTGTTGAATTTGGTAGCATATAGTTTTTCATAGTATTCTACAATAATTCTTTGTATATCTATGATATCTGTGGTGATTTCTCCTCTTTCATTTTGGATTTTGTTTATATGAGTCCTTTCTCTTTTTTCCTTGGTGAGTCTTGCCAAGGGTTTGTCAATTTTGTTGATGTTTCAAGAACCAGCTCCTTGTTTTATTAATTTTTTCTATAGTTTTTCTATTCTCTATTTTATTTATTTCTGCTCTGATTTTTATTATTTCCTTTCTTTGGCTGGTTTTGGATTGTCTTTGTTCTTCTTTCTCTAGTTCCTTAAGGTGTGAAGTTAAGTGGTTTACTTGGGCTCTCTCTTGTTTTTTCATATAGGCCTGAAGTGATATGAACTTTCCTCTTATTACTGCTTTTGCTTCATTCCAGAGATTCTGATATGTCGTATTGTCATTTTCATTTGTCTGTATATACCTTTTGATCTCTGCGCTTATTTCTTCTTTGACCCATTCATTTTTTAGAAGTATGTTGTTTAGTTTCCACATTTTTGTGGGGGTTTTTCTCCTTTTTTTTGCAGTTGAATTCTAGTTTCAAGGCTTTAGGATCAGAAAATATGCTTGATACAATTTCAATTTTTCTGAATTTGCTGATGTTATTTTTTGGCCCAACATATGGCCAATTCTTGAGAATTTTTCATGTACACTAGAGAAAAATGTATACTCTGTCACTTTGGGATGAAATGTCCTGTAGATGTCTATCATATACAATTTCTCTAGTGTTTCGTTTAAGGTTCATATATCTTTATTGATTTTCTCTTTGGATGAACGATCTAGAGCAGTCAGCGGTGTATTGAGGTCTCCAAGTATGATTGTATTTTTGTCAGTTTTTGTTTTTACATCAATAAGTAGCTGTCTTATATATTTTGGTGCTCCTTGGTTTAGTGCATATATATTAAGAAGTGTTATGTCTTCTTGATTCAGTGTCCCCTAAATCATTATAAAATGACCATTTTTGTCTCTGATTACTTTTGCTGTCTTGTAGTCAGCATTATTAGATATGAGTATTGCTACACCTGCTTTTTTTGGATGTTATTTGCATGGAGTATTGTTTTCCAGCCTTTCACTTTGAATTTGTTTTTATCGTTGTTGCTTAGATGTGTTTCTTGTAGACAGCATACAGTTGGATTTTCTTCTTTAATCCATTTTGCTACTCTTTGTCTTTTTGTTGGTGAGTTTAATCCATATACATTTAGTGTAATTATTGACACTTGTGTGTTTCTTATTGCCATTTTATATATTGCTTTCTGTTAGTTTTGTATCTTGTTTGATTCTTCTCTTTTGTTTTTCTATCATTTTTTTGTTTGGTTGTAATCCATACTTCTTCCCTCTATTACTTCTTTTTTCAAGCCATGTGCTTCTGTGGTGGTTTTTTCAGGGGTGTTACCATTAAGTAATGAAAAGTGTACCTACCATGTTCATCGTAGTACCCTATCTTATGAATGATTCTGCACTCCATCCTTTTCTACTGTTAATCTCTGTCCTCTCCCCCTTTTTTTTGTTTTGTTGTCAGTTTAAATTTGGTTTTATTGTGTTCTTGGTGAAGCTTTTACTTGTGGTATTGTTTTGTGTTGTTCTTTGTATTTGGTTGGAAAACTTCCTTTTGTATTTACTGGAGTGGGGGTTTTCTGATGATAAATTTTCTCATCTTTTCTGTATCTATAAATGTTTTTATTTCTCCTCCATATTTGAAGAATAGCTTTGATGGGTATAGTATTCTTGGCTGAAGGTTCCTCTCTTTCAGGACTTTAAATATTGGGGTCCACTCTCTTCTAGCTTGTAGAGTTTCTACTGAGAAATCCAATGATAATCTAATAGGCCTTCCTTTATATGTTGTATTCTTATTTTCCCTGGCTGCCTTGAGAATTTTTTCTTTGTTGTTGGTTTGTGCCAATTTTATTATGATGTGCCTTGGAGTAGGTTTGTTGAGGTTAAGAAAACTCTGTGTTTTGTTTGCTTCTTGAATTTGAGGCTTTAGTTCTTTCCACAGGCTTGAGAAGTTCTCTTCTATAATTTGTTTGAATATGTTCTCCATTCCATTTTCTCTCTCTTCTTATTCTGATATACCTATTATTCTTATGTTATTCTTTTTGATGGAGTCAGACAATTCCTGTAGGGCTCTTTCATTTTTTAAAATTTTTGAGTCTCTCTCTTCTTCTCTCTGTTGTGCCTAAATTGGTTATCTTCTATGTCACTAATCCTACCTTCTATCTTCCCTGTTCTACTAGCTAAGCTTGTTACTTCATTTTTCAGTTCATTAATTGATTTTTTCATCTCTGTTTGATTTGTTTTTATAGTTTCAATTTCCTTGGTGATATATTCTTTGTTTGTTGAGTTGTTTTTTGAGCTCCCTAAATTGCCTTTCTGTGTTATCCTATATATCTCTGAGTATTTTTAGGATTTCTATTTTAAATTCTTTGTCATTTAGCTCCAAGGTTTCCAATCTATTAATTTTTTTTCTCCATAGATTTTTTCTCATCTATTTGTGCTACATCTCTGTCTTTGTATCCATGATATTCTATTTCCTTTTCCTTAATGGCATCTGAGGGTGTTTTTATTAATATCACTAATGAGAATAAAGAATAAAAAGAAAAAAATATAAAAATTTATTATTATTTTTTCTCTTTTCCCCTCCTCCTTGAGAAAACATATTGATAAACTGTGAATTATATTGTGCTAAATGGACCAAAAACTACCTATAACGGAGGGCCTGAGTTGGGTAGAAGTGCTAAAGGGGTAAAAAAGGAGGTAGGAACCTACAAAATGCAAAAAAGAAAAAAATTTGGGTCAAGAATAAAATGATTTGCTTGTAAGTGATGGTCAACTGAGAGATATAATGAGAGGGATAAGAAGGAAACAAGTAAAAAAAATACTATTTTATTAAGTGGGGAAAAAGTAGATAGAATGGAGAGCCGGGGTTTGGGGGAGTGCTAATGAGTTAAAAAGCAAAGTAAAAAGCACCAAAATGCCACAAAGAAAAAATTTGAGTCCCAAATAAAATAATTTGTTCATGAGTGATGATTGAATGGAGGAAAAGTAAAGGAGAAAAGAAGAAACTAATAGAGAGGGAGAAAAAGGAAAAGGGGATAAAATAAAAGAAGAAAAAAGAAAAAGAGAGAGAGAGAGTTAAGAGTTTTGGAGTGTAACCCTCATAGAAAGAACAGAAGAAGAAGAGAAAGATAATGGGAAATGTAACACTTATGGGTAATGTAGTTCAAGAAGAGAAAAGAATAAAATGGGCAGAGAATAAAAGGACCAAGGTGGAAGAAAAAAAGAAAAAAATAAAGACAAGAAGATGAAAGAAACATAAAAAGTGGAAACAGTTATAAAGACTGTGGATTTTTCTTGATTTTGAGAGGTTATCTTCTTCCTTTTTCTTTCCTTTCCCTCTTCCTGGTTGGTGACACTGTACCCCAGGCTCTGCCCCTGTGGCACGCTTAGGTAGAGATTTGCAGTTGATGAGTCCCTATTGCAATGTCATATACTAGGCTTCAGTCTCCTTGGTAGTTGGGGCTTGTTAGCATTTGCAGGTTCCAACAATGAGAGAGTCCATTTCCCCGAACCTCTCTCCTTCCTGAATTAGCAGCCTGATGATCCCGGTATGAGGTTGCCACTGCCTCTGCCTTCGTGTTCAGTGTGTGGGACTTACAGATGCTCCAAGGACAGATTTTTCTGTTACTGGTTGAAGAACTTGATGAAATTTTGGGAAGAGGCATCAGGAGTGCTTCTCACAGTGCCATTTCTCTGATGTCACTCTGACTTCTTTATTCTTTTTTTGGGGGTGGGGGGACCAGATATTTATTCACTTATATCTTTATATCTAGAAGATAAGTTTATAATTTTCTCCATTTTCTATCTTTTAAAGGAAAGAAAAATTTGGCTATTGAATTTAAACTTGAACTCAATGAGTTAAGGGCAGTCATTTAGTACCTCATTTACACTATAATATACCAGTTTAGGATTTTTTGCTATTATGGGAGGGAAGACAACTAGGGAGCCTTCTAGGGCTGATAAAAAGAATTATTATTTTTTGTTAAAAAGAAACATGGCTTTTAGAAAATAACTGCTCATATATAAGGTTATTAAGTGGCATGAAAAATGATGTCACATAATTATAAGCATGTTTTGTTTGTCTCATGAAAAAAAGTAGCAAGAGCATTCACTGCTGTGCTTCTTTCCTTCAGTGCCTTTCTTCTCTCTTTTACTCAGATCTGAAGTCAGTTTGGAGACAGTTAGAAGGAGATGAGAGAGATTTGCTGTGGAAGCTGGAATATTAAGTGCTCTGGCAAGTGCTCGGATTTCTCTCAGGAGGAAAGGAGTGGCATGCCAAATTCTTACCAGGGTGAAAGATGGAGACTAAATAGGGTTGAGGTTGGAAATGTTTTAAGCCCATGAGAACAAAGCCCTTTTTCTGAGGATTACTTCTGAACTCTTTCCCTCTGTGAACCTCTGAGTTTTGTGAGGGGATTAAAAAAAACCAAAATGTATATTTGGAAATATGTGTAAAGTTACTCTTCTGTTTACCTTTTCTTTAGTGCAGAGTATTCATGGTTTTAAACTGATGCTCACTCCCCTTGGTAATGCTGTTCCACACTCCTCAATTCCTGTCAATCCCGTTGAGTATCAATTTAATCAAGGTATTATTCAAAGCATAAAATGCAAATAAGAATCCATCTTCTAAAACTATGTGCAAAGGAAGAATCAAAAGTACAAAATCAGCAAAGGACAGTCAACACCACATTAGTAGCAGGATAATAAGCTGCCTGGGTTCAAATCCCAGCGCTGTCACTAGCAGTTGCATGGCTGCATTCAGCTTGCTTAGCTCTCCGCTTCCCATTCCCTCATCTGTCAAATGGGGCTGACAGTTGATCTAGATCAGGGGTCTCAAACTCAACTCAGCATGTGGGCCGCAGAGCAAGATCACAGCCGTTAGGCGGGCTGCACTAGTTGTCTACAAAAGGCAACTGTTACGCAACACTTTTCTCACTGCAGTTGAAAACAAAAAAAAATCAGTACAGCAAGCACAATCGTACATGCAGTTTACTCAGTGTCACAAAACGACCAGAAACTGTAGTTCGCATCACAACTGCTGTTAACTAAGCTAATATCTAGCTAGGATGCTAGAGAAATGAAAAATACAAGTAGGCCCCTAGGCTTACTTAATTTTATCCAAAATATTTTGAACTTCGTGGATTAGTCTGCGGGCTGCACAAAATTGTTCGGCGGGCCGCATGCGGCCCGTGGGCCGCGAGTTTGAAACCCCTGATCTAGATCAGGAGAATGTTGTGATGTTTAAATATGACAGCTCACGTAAATTATTAAGCACAGTGTGTGGCATTTGGTCAATGCTCAGCAGGGTTCATTATTATTTTTGTTGGTATTGTCCTTGTTATAAAAGTTTTCTTAATTGTATAAAAATATGATCTTAAAAAATTAACATTATAATATCAATCAAATGCCAACATATAAAGTAATGTGCTGACCTAATTCATTTATTTGAATGCCAAAATCAAAGCAACTAAAATCTGAGGAGCTATAACATAAATGACCCAGTATATACAGTATGACTTCAAAATTAAGGATTGTTTGCTAAGAGCAATATAAATTAGTAAATACCTAAATGATAGAATGTTTTATAAGTGCTCAGCTTTAATTCATTTTAGTACTGCTCACAAAAATTAGGGGCTCAGGGAATGTGCAGATACTCCAGAATTTTCAGCCTTTTGTATAGTGCATTTTCACCAATGAAATAAAAATTACTTTTGCATCTCATTTGCATAATCAAACAACTTTCTTTGACTTGTTTGCTTCTCTGATGTTCTTGTTTAATAAAAAAAATCAAATGCTTTTTTTTATAATATTCATTTTAATTTATCCCTAATTTTTATGAGCACTATATATATAATTAATAAAGCCAGGACAACAAAGCATTGTGTGATAAATACTTAATGAATTTGCTTTAATAAACCACTAAAGCTAATATTATACTTTTTAATTATACAAATTACTTAAGTGTGTTTTTTGCAGTTTATAAACAGATATTATATTAATATTTTATCATAAATAACGTAGACAAATTTTTGCCCAACCTTTAGTTCTATCAGAAATTCCCTGTTAATGTATTTGGAATCAATCAAATTGTATTATTGCCTTCCATTTCCTAGGCAACTCTGAGGCTTTTCTGTGCTGTTAATTGAGATCAGCATGATCAACCTGCCCCCAAACCAGGCTGTACCAGCATTACTTTGACAGACAGAAGGATGAGAAAAGAGGCAGCAACCTTCCATACGGGCGTTTATTTTCTAAAAGACATATTTCTTTTTAACAAAGAGGACTGAATATTTATGGGAAACTAGATACACATCTTTGTGTTTGTTTATACTATTACACTCCAGGAAAATTTTCATTTTGGGAAATACAACTGAAAGTTACTTAAGGATAAGCAAAAAGTATATACATTTACCTTTTAGGGTTATACAATTCAATACTTAATAAATTATTAATAACACAAGACAGTCCCAACACTGTTTAGTTTCTAAAAGTAGAAAAATTGAGGGTTTATGAATTTTTTAAATCTAGATAAAAGGAAGGAAAGTCTTAAAGGCTTATTAAGAGAGAAGCAGAAGGTGACTGTTTTATGGCATGCAACATAAGATTAGGTGTCAGTGAAGATCAATTCAAGGGACTAGGCTATCATCAGAGAATAGTTAGAATAACTTGTACTCATCATCTCCCTGAATTCAACTGAACATGGCTTGGTTTCTAATGAGACATGCATAGCTTACTATTGTAGAAGGGGCTGGGACCTGGAATTATACCCATCTATTGGCTGGAAGAGTTGCTAAAGAAAAGAGCCTCAGCCTTATGTGATATATAGGTATAGTCTTTTACTATAACCTCCACATGTACATCTACCCTTTGAGTTTTCAGGGGGGTTGATGTGTCTGGGAGAGTTGTTAACAAGAGAAGTGTAAGGCAAAGTACTAATGATTTTCTGCAACAGATAGCAGAGCTCATGTTGTGGAATCCAAAGGTCTAATCACTCAATTAGTGACAATCATAGAAGTTGAATTGCAAAGCTGTGGTCCTAGCCTAGGAAAAGAATATTAAGTATCTAGTCTTAGGTAGGGTTACCAATGGAATATAAGATTGTAAGAAACCAAGACATAAAGATAGTAAAAAATCAACAAGAATGAATCGGTGCCAAGAGTTGGATAGGGGCCGTTGAAACCAGGCCTACAGTCAGAATTAATTCTAACAAGCAGCAGAGGGATAGAAAGAGAAAGGCATGAGGGCAAGAGGTTGAATCACTAAGTGGGGGAATCATCAGGCCATATCTGTGAGGTAGAATAAACCCTGCAATATGGAGGGGAAATAATTGTTGTCCTCAGTCAATGAGAGCATCCATAAATTGAGCATTCTGAAGGAGGGGACTCAATAGAAGGGCAGACTAGTGGGAAAGGGAGGTCTTAGGGACACAAATATGCATAGGCCTAAGTCTTGATGGAAGTTCCTTAGGTAATTTCTGGTAGAGCAATCTTTCTAAAATACAAATCTGATTCCTGCTTCAAATCCTCCAGAGGCTCCATAGCACTGAGGGAAAAGTACACATTCCATAATATGGCTCACACTATCTCATTTGCCTTCAATTGTCACTTTGCATTAATCATTATTAACCAGAAAAATGCCATCTTCTCTCAAGCTTCTGTGCTTTGGTTAATGTCCTTCCAGAATTCCTTGTTTGTTATGCCCTCCTCTGCTTTCCACTGATCCTAACTCATTCATTACCATTCATTTTCTTTGCCTGAGACCTCCTCTGTGCTCACATAAAATTTGGTGCATTCCTGCAGTTATACTTACCTTTAGTGCTGGTTGACCAAACAACCAGTTTTTGGTATTCACTGAAGTTCTTTGATGAATGAATAGATGCATGACTCAGATGAGACTGAGTGGAGGAATTATTGCTCAGATTTAGCCTGGTTTAATGGTCAGCTTGTTTGAAGTACCTCAGACCTATACTAATGATAGCTTCCTGTTTGCAGCGGAGGAGCCATTCCAAAACTTTCAAGATGTCTTTCTTAGCTGGCTTCTCTTTCTCAATAGAGCTCTTTGTTGGAAACTGGAGCCTTGTAAGGTCAAGATATATATAAGAAGCTCTGTGAGTCAGGGGTTCTGGATTCTTTTGCTGTCAGAGGAGGTTTCAGGTTCTATATTTTGGAGAGTGGAGAAATCTAAAAGAAATAATGTAGTGTCTATCTTTCAGACCCTGGTGGAAGAATGGCACTAGGAAGACCTTCCCTAGGGGTAATTTTTATCCATGGCTCTTGAAGGCCATGATGGCGGCTACTTGACAGATATCTCAAGATGGGATAGATCAGACTCTGTAGATTTGACAATGTGCTGAATTGTTGCTATGAGAAAACACTGTTGTCTCACATATCTAGCTCCCTTCACATATCTGTTGGTTTGGCATTATTGACCTTTAACAAGAAAAATATTAACACTCAACTTCACCAAATTGATAGGAATAGTATCTTTAGGTGTGGGATTGTCAATTCTTTCACAATCAAAGAAACTGTCTAAATCTGGGGTAGAAAATTGGTATTGGGGTAGTGAACATACCCAAATCCCTCCTTTCAGGTTGGGACTAGGATGGAGCACATTGCTCTAACCAAGGAGTCTTCCAAGTCGAAAGCAGTAGGCCAAGTGTGAAGTGAGAGGCAGAAGTGAAGGGTCAAGAGCTTGAAACAATTTCATAATCAAGACAGTTTGTAGGGCAGAACCTGATACAACCCAAAACAGTGTGCAGGAGGAGGAAGACTTTGATGAAACAGACTCTGTCCTGGGCAGGAGTCCCTCTGAAGGGGACAACTCATGTGGCCAGATACAACCTCTCTCCGCAGGACTCACTTGAGAAAGAGAAATCTGTTCTTGTTGGAAGTACCTGCTATACTCAACTTTTCTTTTGCCGATATTTTTGATCCCCTATTTAAATAAACACCACTTTAAATAAAACTAATCACATAGAGTAATTATTAAATTAATACTAAAAAATAGAACCTTACTTCTTAAAGTACATTCCAAGGAAGTCTTAAGAAATGTTATTGAAAAAGTATTCTATGGTCAAATTTTAAGTTTAGAAAATACTCCACATTCATCTTCTCTCTGGGATTCACTCTACACATTAGTGTAGTAAAAGCCCTGAGAAGTCTTATAGTAAAGAAACCTGCAATTTCCAATCTTAGCTTACTTTGAAACCATTTTTGAGGTGTGCTGGGGGCTTACTGGAACACACTTTGACAACACTAAGGTAACGATTAAAGAAACATTTGGTATGGCAAAGAAGGTGCTAAAAATCAGTGCCCTGGCCGGTTGGCTCAGTGGTAGAGCGTCGGCCTGGCGTGCAGAAGTCCCGGGTTCGATTCCTGGCCAGGGCACACAGGAGAAGCGCCCATCTGCTTCTCCACCCCTCCCCCTCTCCTTCCTCTCTGTCTCTCTCTTCCCCTCTTGCAGCGAGACTCCATTGGAGCAAAGATGGCCCGGGCACTGGGGATGGCTCCTTGGCCTCTGCCCCAGGCACTGGAGTGGCTCTGGTCGCAACAGAGCGATGCCCCAGAGGGGCAGAGCATCGCCCCCTGGTGGGCAGAGCTTCGCCCCCTGGTGGGCGTGCTGGGTGGATCCTGGTCGGGCGCATGCGGGAGTCTGTCTGACTGTCTCTCCCTGTTTCCAGCTTCAGAAAAATACAAATAAATAAATAAATAAATAAATAAATAAATAAAAATAAAATAAAAATCAGGCAAACATCTCTTGATTGGAACCAAAAGAGAGTGAAAACACTGGAGATAGGAATCCCTAAAATGTTTTAAATAAGAAAACATCTGTAAAGCATGTTTCATTGGGCCTTATGCATAGTTGGTCCTAGGTCAATTTGTTGTTGCTACTGTTTACTGTTTTTGTTGTTGAATGGGAAGGGAGTTGAAAAAGGCCTATTCTTGCCAGTCTGTAAGAGACAAGTTGCTGCTAGTAGCGTAGATATCAGCTAATCCATCAGCCAAGGAACCATGGCAATTTGAAGCAGTCATAGTTTCTTTTTGCTTTCAAGTTTTAGTATCTTGGTAACTATTGGTATAAATTTAAAAAATTTTTTTTATGATTTTACCATTTTTTCTCCCTCTCTCTTTCTAGCTCTTTTCCATATCTATATCTATATCTATCTATCTATCTATCTATCTATCTATCTATCTATATAAACTGTATATATAATTCTCTATGTGTGTATATGTTTTTCAATTAAAAAATAAAAATAGAATTTGTTTATTCTAAAGATTCATGTGAATGTCAGGTGCCACCCTTTGTAAATTTTAGAGAAAAAATATTTGAGGTAGTCAGACTCATTCAGCTGGGCTGGGCTTTAAATGGCTTATAAAAGCAGCATTGTTCACAATAGCGAAGATCTGGAAATAGCCCAAGTGTCCGTCAGAGGACGAGTGGATTAAAAAGTTTTGGTACATATATACTATGGAATACTACTCAGCCATAAGAAATGATGACATCGGATCATTTACAATAACATGAATGGACCTTGATAACATTATATGGAGTGAAATAAGTAAATCAGAAAAAACTAAGAACTATATGAACCCATGCATAAATGGGACATAAAAATGAGACTCAGAGACATGGACAAGAATGTGATGGTAACAGGGAGTGGGGTGGAGGGGTGGGAATGGGGTGAGGAAGGACAGGGAGGGGGTGGGGGTAGGGTCAGGGCACAAAGAAAACCAGATAGAAGGTGACAGAGGATGATTTGACTTTGAGTGAGGGGTCATAATCAAAGGTCAAAATAATCTGGAGATGTTTTCTTGGAACATATGTACCCTGATTTATCAATGTCACTGCATTAAAATTAATAAAAATAAGATTTAAAAAAGCATCTAAAGTGTAGCTATTAAATTTTAGAATGAAGTGAGGACAGCCTCAAATGCCTATGGGGTGAGATGGGTATCCAGAGTCAGTGTGTGAAACTGACTGGGTACGAATTGAAAAATACACGCTCAGCCCTGGCCAGTTGGCTCAGTGGTAGAGTGTGGGCTCTGCATGTGGTAGTCCCGGGTTTGATTCCTGGCCAGGGCACACAGGAGAATTGCCCATCTGCTTCTCTGCCCTTCCCCCTCTCCTTTCTCTCTATATCTCTCTTCCCCTCCTGCAGCCAAGGCTCTATTGGAGCAAAGTTGGCCCGGGTGCTGAGGATGGCTCCGTGGCCTCCGCCTCAGATGCTAGAATGGCTCTGGCCACAATGGAGCAACACCCCAGATGGACAGAGTATCGCCCCCTGGTGGGCATGCTGGGTGAATCCCAGTCAGGTGCATGCAGGAATCTGTCTGACTGCCTCCCGGTTTCTAACTTGGCAAAAATACAAAGAACAACAACAACAACAAAACAAAGAAACTCATGCTCATTAATAGAGGCAGCTGCTCCTGAAGATTTTTTTTTGGGGGGGTAGTTGGACTCATCATATTTTAATTTCTCAGTTTTTAAAGTAAAGCAGGGAATCTGGACTTTATGTAAAATCTCTCAAATTTTAAACATTGGTATTCATTAAAAAAAGAAAAAAACAAAACCAGTCTGCAAGTCAAATAAAATATGTTCAGGGACCATGTTCAGGGACTGGTTTGCAACTTCTAAATTAGGCAAATGTAAAACGGCACACAGCAGAACCCAGATGAATCTTTAGACTAGCTCAGCTCTGGTTCTATTTGTTGTTGACCACTTTACAAAGAAACTAATGTAGCGATGTTCCTAGCCAGCCCCAAAACTGAGGTGTCTTTATGAACCATGTAAGCATCTGCTTAAAATTTATTTGGGACCACACTACCATTATTTGATGATCTAAAAAAAGTCACATTATCATTTCATAATGGCAGTGCAGGATTTGAGTTAAAAAATAGTAAAATGCTGATATCAGAAAAACTGGCCAAAAGTAAAGTAGGTTTCTTAACTGTGAAACTATTTTGGTAATTATATTTTTATATGATTTAATAATATGTAGCTGAAGAATATTTGATAACTTAATTTTCTTGAAGTATGGCCAGCAATAAGTTGAATTTTGAATAAATACTACTACATTACTTTTCCTTATTCTCTTTGAATGGTTAAGTAAAGAGTATGTAATATCTTGTCATAAAAGATTCTTGGGACATTTTTAAATGTCACTGCAGCATCAGTGAAGGTTGTTTCTTTTTGTTTTTGCTATTAAGATACTGGATAGCTTCCAAAATTAAAAATGCACCCACCTTTTTACACCACAATTTATACTACAGATATATTTGACATGCATATATCATTCATAGACTATGTACAAGTGATTCTTTTTTAACTTTATTTTAAAATAATTTTAGACATATAGAAAGTTACAAAAATAGCACAAAATTCCATATACTCAGTTTCCCCTAATATTAACACCTTGCATAATTATGGTGCAATTATAAACACTAAAATATTTATGCTAGTAGAATACTATTAACAAACCTAAATACTTTATTTGATTTTATCAGTTTGTCACTAACATCTTTTTTATGATGTGAGGCTTGTGAAGAGTACTTGTCAGTTGGTAGAATACCCTTCAAATTGGGTTTGTATGATGTTTATTCATATTTATATTGAAATTAGTTCTACTTTTGAGTAAGGATCTTCAGATTTTTAAGATAAGCCTGAAATGTAAAAGCCAAGAAACAAAACAAAAGGGGGAAAACCCCAATGCAGAGAGAGGTAAAGAAAACTTTGGAAATACACAACACTTGATATCCTCATAAAGATAATAAATTATATCCATGAACAAGAACAGAGGAGAATAAAAAGGTGACCTTTAATTACTAAGAATTATAATTAAAATATAATGGCCGAAGGATTATCTATTGTGTTTTCAGGTTCTGAGAGAGAAGAATTAACATCTGTCAGATTTGGAGGAATTGTTAGTGATAGTTACATAGAAAACTAAGAAAGAAGAAAAGGAGATGTTTTTTAATTCAGGGACAATAAAAATAGTTGTACAAGAAAAGAAATGTGATCATGGCATAACAAACATGTGGCTCACTAGTGAAGAATAATGCAATTACTAAATAAAAATATTATTTTGGGAGAATTAGGGAAGGAATGTTGTGTGTGTCTGTATAGGTGTGTGGGTGTGTAGATATGTGTAAGAAGGTCAACATCTATTAGGATTGTGTTAGAGACTGCTGTCTGCCTACCTTATCATTCATTCTCCTTTCTTCCTTAGTAATAGAACTATGGCTTTATATCTGGGAAGTAATTTTTCCAGTTAAAAGACTACATTTCCCAGCTTCACTTGCAGCTAGATATTGTCATGTGTCTCAGTTTAGCAGAACTATTCAATGCTACTTCCAGAAAATCTCCTTAAAATGCACCGAGTGAGCCATCATTCTCTTCCTGCTGCTGGTCTGGAATGGGAAAGTCATTGATGGCAGTTTCTACCAATTAGCATAGTCTATGAAAGTAAAAGACACACATTAAAGATGTAGAACAGAGAGTTGGAAGGATCCTGTGGGCCTGTTGACACTGCAAAGCTATCATATCAACATTAGACTGGCTACCAGTACATTTGTTTTATGCAAGATAGTGGAGCCTGACCAGGTGATGGCGCAGTGGATAGAGCATCGGACTGGGATGCGGAAGGACCCAGGTTCGAGACCCCGAGCTCGCCAGCTTGAGCGCGGGCTCATCTGGCATGAGCAAAGAGCTCACCAGCTTGGACCCAAGGTCGCTGGCTCCAGCAGGGGGTTACTTGGTCTGCTGAAGGCCCACGGTCAAGGCACATGTGAGAAAGCAATCAATGAACAACTAAGAAGTCGCAACGCGCAAAGAGAAACTAATGATTGATGCTTCTCATCTCTCTCCGTTCCTGTCTGTCTGTCCCTGTCTATCTCTGCCTCTGTAAAAAAAAAAAAAAAAAAAAAAAAAAAAAAAAAAAAAAAAAAAAAAAAAAAGATAGTGTAGTATATACCCTTGTATCTTAAGCCAGTGTTTTTCAACCATACGTCTGCAGACTGGTCTGCTAGAAATTTTATGCTGGTCGATGAAAGAGCTGATCATCCTGATGTTGTATGAAGATTACAGACCCAATGATCATAGTCAAATTTAACTTATGCTCGGGTGATTTCTGCCTTAGCAGTCCCTGAAATAATTGTCCTATTTTTGCCGGCCCCCAAGTGTAAAAACGGTGAAAACCACTGTCTTAAGCATCATATTCAGGTCTCTGTTACATGCCGCAGAACCAAATCTTAACTGATTTGTAATTCACTAGCTAATATCTATAATAAAATAGTGATAAATAACAGTACATGCATGTTACTTAGTAATATAGGGGTAAATACTATAAAAGTTGAAAGTAGTTGGTTTGGGCAGTGGGAATTCGGGTAAAGGCAATTGAGTACTATTTTTTCTTATAACTCTTAATCCAACAATATTTGACATTTTAAACTATATACATAAAAATAAATTGATATTTATTTAGTTACATTTAATTAGTATCATATTTCAAATAAAACTACATGCTCATTATAAAAAATTCAAATGGTATAAAAGATGGAGAATAAAAGTTATGCCTCCCTTCAATATTTTTTGCCTTTCCCCTGCCCATCAATTCTACTGTCCTTCCCGGGGTAATGGATATTTGATATGTGTCTCTCCATACTTTTTCTATATATTCATTTAGCATATATAGAGATGCATAGTTTTTTAATTTATTTTTATTAAAAGTGTATTTATATATTAATTTGAGAAAGTACTCATGAGGGAATATTTAGGCTTGTTATTTGTTTATATTTTTAGAATCCAAGCTGAAAGCAATCAGTTGAAAAGTCAGCAAAATGAATTTCAGAGAGTAAAGAAAGAATTGAGTCATTTGCAACATGAGTTAAAAATTAAACAGAGACAATCACAAGTCTTCAGGTAAGAGTAAATATTTGAAAATTATAAAGATTGAAAAGATGCATTGAATACAACTATAAATATCCAAACACAATATAGTAGTATAGTTTCTGTATTTGATGTGGTTGAAAAAAGTTGAAATAACTTCACTTTTTAAAATTTTTTTTACCATTATCACAACTGAATAGTTTTAGCAATAAAGTTTAAATCAGGAAAACACATTGTTTTTATTCTGCAGTACATTTAGATCAAAAACACAGTAATCAATACATTTTCCTTTCGACCAATATTTCTTGATATATTTGATCCTCTGGAACAGAACTTTCTAAATATAATAGCAATGAAACTGCTAAACTTAGAAATCTCCAACATAAATGGTCTTAATTGTGATTTTATATAACCTTTGGAGGGTTTATAATACCTAAAGTAAAACCTAGTGTTCTAAAGAAACTAGAAAGTACATTTTCTTTTCTATCTCTGAAAAGAGAATTGAATATATAGAAAATATCAGAAAGAATGAATTTTTGAATTGAGTAACTTTTAACTCTTAGAAAAAGGAAATAAATTAAATGACCATTACAAGTAGACACAGATTCAGAGTGACTAAAAAAATATGCCTGATGAATATTTTAAATGTTAGGTTCTTTTTATTTTTTTCAGTCTACTACCTATTGCAAGAACATTGTTCTGTTAAAAAAATAATTATCTGGGCTGATAATTTTCATACTCTGATGATAAGCTGTTGGTCATACCAAATGTCTTGCACATAGATGATGCTCAATAAATAGTCTTTGAATAAATGAACGAGTCTACTCAAAACAGATGACCATTTTTGTCCTCAAAACCCTTTTCTGCCATTCCCTAGAGATCTGATACTGAACCCACAGGGTACCGCCCAGGAGAACCTAGCTGTTCATTTTAGGCTGGTCAGTATTCAAGCTTGGCTCCTATAATAACATTGGCCCACATCTGCTATATCACCTGTGTTTACTTTTAGAAGATTCCTAGTGTGAATCTTTCATAAATTGTTTGAAATATAAAGTGCTTATTTTTTAATTTTTCTTACTTGTAATTTTATCTACACTGTCAGTCTGAAAATTCCTGCTAACTCCTCTAATCTCTCCCAGCTCGCTCAGTTTATTAATTCTTCCAGCATTTTCTCTGATTTTTCCCAATTATTTTCTGGCTTTACTTTTTTTTTCTAGCCTTGATCCCATAGTGCAGGGGTCGGAAAACTTTTTGGCTGAGAGAGCCATGAATGCCACATATTTTAAAATGTAATTCCATGAGAGCTATACAATGACCAGTGTACATTACGCATTATCCAATAAAAATTTGGTGTCCCAGAGGACAGCTGTGGCTGGCTCCAGCCTCCTGCAACCATGAACATGAGCGATAGGAAATGAATGGATTGTAATACATGAGTATGTTTTATATTTTTAACATTTTTTTTATTAAAGGTTTGTCTGCGAGCCCGATGCAGCCATTCAAAAGAGCCACATCTCATAGTGAAATTGCCTGACATTTTCTTGAAATAGTTTTATTGAGGCATAGTTGCTTACCATAAAGTGGCAGTGCAATAATTTTTAGAAAACTTACTTTTCTATATCCAGTATTAGAACATTTGTGTCATCCCACGAAGATCTTCATGCCATTTGCATTTAATGTCTGCTCTTACCACCAGTTCTAGGCAATCTTCCTTCCATTTCTATAACTTGACATTTTTATGGACATTTCAGGTATATGGAGTATATGCTATGTGGTCTTTTACATTAGGCTCCCATCACTGTTTTGGAGGTTCATTCATGTTATATCATGTGTCAGCACTTGGTTTCTTTTTATTCTTAATAGTTTCCATTGTGTGGATATGCCACATTTTACTTAATCATTTACCAGTTGAAGGACTTTTGGATTGTTTCCACTTTACACTTCTGAATAATACTGCTCTAAAAATCTACATACAAGTCTTTGTGTGGTTGCATGTTTCATTTCTTTCGAGTAAGTTCCTAAGTGTAGCATTACTGAAACATATGGTAAATTTAAATTTAACTTTTTAAGAAAGTGCCAAACTATTTTTATGTGGCTGCACCATTTTATAGTCCTACAGAAATGAGGATTATAATTTCTCTGAGTTCTTGTCAACACTTCTTATTGTCTGTCTTTTAATTAATTAATTTATTTATTTATTTTTGACAGAGACAGAGAGTGAGTCAGAGAGAGGGATAGACAGGGACAGACAGACAAGAACGGAGAAAGATAAGAAGCATCAATCAATCATTAGTTTTTCATTGCACATTGCAACACCTTAGTTGTTCATTGATTGCTTTCTCATATGTGCCTTGACTGCGGGCCTTCAGCAGACCGAGTAGCCCCTTGCTGGAGCCAGCGACCTTGGGTTCAAGCTGGTGGGCTTTTCCTCAAACCAGATGAGCCCGCACTCAAGCTGGTGACCTCGGGGTCTCGAACCCAGATCCTCTGCATCCCAATCTGATACTCTATCCACTGCACCACCGCCTCGTCAGGCTTGTCTGTCTTTTTTATTGTAACTATTCCAGTGGGTGTGACATGGTATCTCACTGTGGCTTTGGTTTGTGTTTCCCAAATGACCAATGGTGTTGAGTACCTTTTCGTGTGCGTATTGACCATTTACATAGTCATTTGGTGAAATATCCATTAGAACTCTTTCCTAGTTTTTCATTGGTTTTCTTAATATAGGATAGTAAGAATTCTTTATATGTTTTAGGTGAGATCCTTTATTTGAAATATGATTTGTAAATATTTTCTCCCAGTCTATGGCTTAATTTTTATTTTTGTAATGGTTTCTTTTGATGAGCAAAAGTTGTTATTTTTAATGAATAAAATTTATCAGGCCCTGGCTGGTTTGCTCAGTGGTAGTGCATTGGCCCAGTGTGTAGAAGTCCCAGGTTCAATTCCCAGTCAGGGCACACAGGAGAAACAACCATCTGCTTCTCCACCCCTTCCCCCATCTCTCTCTCTCTCTTCTCCTCTGGCAGCCATAGCTCAAATGCTTTGAGAAAAGTTGGCCCCAGGTACTAAGGATGGCTCCATAGCCTCACTTCAGGTGCTAAAATAGCTCATTTGCTCAAGCAACAGAGTAGTGATCCAGACAGGAAGAGCATGGCCTCGTAGGGGGCTTGCTGGGTGGATCCTGGTGGGGGCACATGCAAGAGCCTGTCTCTGCTTCCCTGCCTCTCACTTAATAATAATAATAATTAAAAAATTATATAAAATAAAATTTATTAATATTTTCTTTAAAAGATTGTGGTTTTGATAATGTATCTAAGAACTCTGACTAACCAAAGGTCACAAAGATTTTCTTCTGTTTTTTTTTTAAAAGTTCTATAGTTTTATTTATTACATTTAGGTCTATGATCTATTTTGAGTTAACTTTTTGAATGATGTGTGGTAAGGATCTAAATTCATCTTTATTCATGTGAACGTTCAATTGTTCCAGCATCATTTGTTAAGTTTATTCTTTCCTTATTGAAATGCCTTGATGCTCTTACCTAAAATCAGTGCACCATAAATCTAGGGAATTATTTCTTGACTCATTCAGTTGCATTCACCTATATGTCTATTCTTATGTCAGTACCACACTCTCTTGAATTCTGTAGTTTTGCCATCCTGACAAACCATTCTGCTCTGTAGCTTCCTCTTTGTCTTCTTGCTGCCTCAGTCAGTGTTCTTGATTGTTGGTACTGCATAATCCCCCATTTACTCCCTTTTCTTCACTGTTCAGTTCTTTCCTTCCTGACACCTCTTTCTGAGATCACCAAATGCTCCCTAATACCAGATACAATGGATACTGTTCTCCTTTATCTGGGCCTTAACACTAACCACTACTTTCTTCTTTAAATTTTCTTATCCCATGGCTTTTCTGATAGTATTATTTTGTTTTTTCTTCTAACTCACTGGTTGTGCCTTCCTAGTGTTCTTTGAGGGGTTCTTTTCTGTTTTAGTCCCATAAATGTTAGTGTTGTCCAGTGTTTTATCCTCAGCACTTCTCATTTCTTCATTCCTCCAACTGAGTGATCTATTTTATTTATTTATTCATTTATTTGCCAGTATGTGTTGAGGCCATACTCTGTGATAAGTATGGTGCTAGATGCTAGGGAGATTGTGATGAACAAGACAGATATAATGATAGTATCTATGTCATAGGTCTTAGTCTATTCAGGGAGATAAATATTAGCCAAATAATTACAGTCTCAGGGCTTCATTCATCATCTTTTTGGTGATAAGTCCTAGGTCTATGTCTGCATCTTGCTTGCTTATTAGACAAATTATAGCCAAGACATCTGAAGTTAAAAAAAATAAACCACTGCGATTACTTTCAGCTATGGCATTTCATGAACAAAAGCACTGGATCAGTCACTTTTAAAGGTTTTGTTTATCATCACACCAAGTTTTAAATTGCCTTTAGAACCATGATATGCAGGAAGAATGCTATCTAAGAATCTCATTTAGGCTCTATGACTAAGCTACTTTTGATCTAATTTTTTTCACTAAATTTTTGCTGTTAAATTAATTTTTAAGAGATTAATAGAGTAAATGTATATAAAATAACTATCAATCTTTATGTTAAAATGATAATACAATGGAAATGAATTAGAATCACCACACACCTCAGTTTTTCTGGGATATTTCCAGTTTACATTTGTCATCTCAGCAAAATACAGATAGCACCTCTTTCACTTTCAAAATTGTCTCCATTATACAGTAGAATATATGGTCACTCTAAATCCATTTTTCAAAGAAAACTATTTTTTCAAAGAGATATTTGTTATTATGCTTGTTATTTTTTAAAATTCTATTTTTTTTTACTACCTTACAGTGAAAGATTGATGGAGTACAAATATTTCTGGAATAAGACTCTTTCATTATTTACTTTTACTAAAAGGGAGCTAACCAGTATTAAAAATGAAATATATGATCATTTTCAAAACTGGACTTCACTGAAAGGAGAAATTTTTCTTCAAATGAAATCCATAAGTGAAACAGCCCTGACAGGTTTGTTATATGCATGTAGAACATAATTGTCTTTTTGCTTTGTAAGTAGTACATCATAAGTAATGAAATAGTGATATTTTATTTTATGTGATGGGGCTTATGGTTAACTTTTAAATCTATTATTGGCTGACCTATTGGTCATTATGATGTACTGAAACCCTGAAATTCAATAAATATGGGCTGATCTAAGATAAGCTATTATACATCTATTCTTGAGCTGTGGCTGGATGTCTGGTTATTCATGTTAAATGTACCAATTTACATTTTAAAACTTTTTCTCCTGTTAATGCCTAAGTAGCTCAAATTAGATCAGCCTCCCCACAGATAACAATGATAAATTCTGGACAGAATAACTTCCTAAAAACACCATAGACTGACCAAGCCCAGGCACATATGGAGGGAATGTCAAAAATTGATAGAAGGCATACCAGTAAGTGAAAAAAAGCCAATCTGAAAGTCTATATTGTGAAATTCCAACTAAATGGCATTTTGGAAAAGGCAAAACTGGAATTGGGAAAGGTATCAGTGATTACCAGGGTTGGAGGAAGGGTTGAATAGGTAAAACACAAAGGATTTTTAGGGCAGTGAGTATTTTGGATGATACCATAATGATGGATACATGTCATTACACATTTGTCAAAACCCACAGAATGTACACCAAGAGGGAATCTTAATGTACACTGTAGATTTGGGGTGATAATAATTTGTCTATATAGTTTCATTGATTATAAGAAATTTGCCACTCTGGTACAGGATGTTGATGGTGGGGGAGGCCATGCATGTATTAGGGCAGGGATTATGTGGGCATTTTCTACATTTGGCTTATTCTTGCTATAAACATAAAACTGATATGAAAACAAATATATTTAAAAATGTTTTAAATTTTTAAAATTTTATTCTTTTTTGACCTAAAACTTTTAAAAATATATTGTGTTGACTTGGTTTCGAGTGTCCCATTAAATATACGTATATTTAAAAAATGTTTAAAAAAATGTTTTTAAAATTAAAACAAGGTAATGCTATTGAAGGAATTACCTGTTTTATTTTTATTTTTGGTTTTTAAAACTATTAGATTGAGGGAAGATACAGAATGTTCCATGCAGTAAAGCTAAAACTCTGATTGAAATCTGTAGTCTTTTTGGCTTAAAGACTGGAGGACAGAGATCAAAGTAGCCTCAGCCTTTGATAAGTAAAGGATATCACAGAAAATACATAGAGAAGTGGAGCTCAGGTTTTGCATATAAACACTTTCCAAGTCTCTTACTTATGCCTGTAATACATGGTACATGTTCACAAGAAATACTCTAAGCCAGTGATTTTCAACCAGTATGCTACAGCAGGCATAGAGAGGTGCTACAAGAATTTTTAAAACCTGCAATACCTGACTGTTTAGTCAGGGATATAGCCTGTTTTCCTGTCAAATTTAAAAAATGACAACAGCTAACACAACAATAGCCGTCCAGAATGAATCATAATTATACCCAGTTTTTTTGTCAGATTAGCAAAAATATATTTTTTGGTGTGTCACAAAACTTTAGTAATTAGTTTATTTGTGCCACCAGTTGAAAAAAATTGAAAATAACTGCTCTAAGCAGCCCAGCTAAGGCTAAAGTAATTGATATTTTACCTGTCACTTACCTCATGGAAAACAGATTTTACAGTTTAAGTTCAGCCAAATTAACTGCTTGTTAAAACAAAACAAAATATATAAAATTAGTGCTCTTTAGAGAAACATAACAGAATCCAGAGTCTCCATAAAATAACATCCACAATATTCATGATACAGTCCAAAAGTACTTCACCTGGGAAGATATAGGGAAATATAGCTCATAATTAAAAGAATAGATGGAGACCAATCTTGAATTGATCCAAATGATATAATTAGCTGGCCAGAATTTCAAATCAGCTATTAACTGACATAAAGCTATTTAATGACCTAAAGGAAAATAAGATGGTAATGAATGGAAAGGTAGAAAATTTCTCAGCAAGAAAGTATTAAAAATTGTAAATTCAAGAATTGAAAAATGTAGTATCTGAAAATAAAAGTTTACTGGATGGACTTTCATAATATATTGTGACTGAAGAAAAAAAGAACTTGAAAATAGGTCAATAGAAATTATTTAATTTGGAGAGATATAATAAACATTGAAAAAAATGAACAGAGTTCCAGGGTCCTCGGGAAGGATTAAAATGCACCATAAAATGATAAATATGGGCAAATAAAAAGAAACATTTTCCCTTGAAGTTTAAAAAAATTCATATGCTAGCCCTGGCCAGTTGGCTCAGTGGTAGGGCATTGGCCCAGCGTGTGGATGTCCCGAGTTCAATTCGCAGTCAGGGCACACAGGAGAGCACCCATCTGCTTCTCCACCCTTCCCCCTCTCATTTCTCTCTTCTCCTCTCCTCCTGCAGCCATGGCTTAATTGGAATGAGTTGGACCCAGGCGCTGCAGATGGCTCCTTGGCCTCCACCTCAGGCACTAAATAATGGCTCCAGTTGCAGTGGAGCAAGGGCCCCAGATGGGCAGAGCATCACCCCTTAGTGGGCTTGATGGGTGGGTACTGGTTGGGTTGCATGAAGCAGTCTGTCTCTGCCTCCCATCCTCTCACTAAAATAAATAAATAAATAAATAAATAAATAAATAAATAAATATTCATATGCTCATTTAAAGTAAGAATTATAATATTGTGGGATTTATAAAGTATGTTGCTCTAACATATGACAACAAGACCATAAAGGATGGCAGGAGGGGATAAATAGAGCCACATGGTTGCACTATGTGTATATATTGTGTGAAGTGTTCAATATTCATTTTATGTAGACTAAAAAATTAAGTGTGTATAATTTGTAGAGCAACCACTAAAAAATAAGCACAAAAAATACAGCTAGAAAGCTAATAAATAAATCAAAAGGTAACTCTTTAAAAAGTATTTAAACAATGAAGAATATCACCTGACTCTAGTAAGATTTATTATAAAGTTACAGTAATCAAAGTACTGGCTTACAGATCAACAATACATCAATAGAACAAAGCCACCTGGATATTGGTCCCTACTTATATGAACATTATCTTTTGATAAAGACATAAAGCAATCCAGTGGGAAAAAGAAAATGTATCACTAAGTTGTGCTGTAACAACTGAATACTCATATGGGAAAACATACCTCAACCTCTACATCACATATTACAAAAAATTAATTCAAAATATATTATAGGACTAAATATAAAAGCTAAAACTGTAAAAGAGGAAACATAAGAAAATGTCTTCATAAATTGGTAGTAAATAAAAGTTTTTTGGTTAGAACACAGAAGAACTACAGAAGAATAAAAATGGATGAGTTAAACTTAATCAAAATTAAAAACTTTTCATCAAAATGTACCATTAAGAAAATGAATGGATAAGCCACAGACAGAAAAAATACTCAAAAAAAATGTGACAAAGGACTGCTGTTCAGGTTGCATGTCAATAATAAAAGGACAAACATCCATTCAAAAATGGCCAAATATTTGATGAAACACTTCACACCGAAAAATACACAAATGGTCAATAAGAACAAGAAAATATGCTCCACACTATCAGTCATAAGGGAAATGCAAATGTCACCAGTACATACCCACCAGACTAGTTAAAGTGAGAGAGATTGACAACATAAACATTGGTAAGGAAGGAAAGCAACTGGAACTCTGACAAACTGATGAATGTATAAAATGCTATAACCACTTTAAGAAAAAAAAGTGATGTGTTTTATAAGACTAATGATACCTCTATCTCATAACTGAAATTCTTCTTTTTGGATTTATACCCCCTGAAAATGAAAATACATGTCCACAAAAATATTTGTATAAGAATATTCAGCGCCTGTATTCAAGCTTTATTTAAAATAGCCATAACCTGGATAAAACCCAGAAGTAAATCAATAGAATTGACTATCAAAAAACAAAACAAAACAAACCTGAATTATGAACTATAGAATGAATTGCAGATAATGCAATTAGCTTAGATAACCTGAAAAATAGTGTACTTCCTCAAAGTTAGCCTTATACAAATAGTGCATATTGTTTATTTCATTTATATAATTTTCTAGAATAGGCAAAACTAATCTTCAGTGGAAAATAAATCAGAATGTTAATTATCTTGGAAGAGAGGATGACTAGGAAGAGGCACCAGGACACTTTCTGTGGTGATGTTAATGCTCTTTATTTTGAAAGGGATTTGGGTTACATGGTGGATGGATTTGTCAAAAAGTTTCTAATGGTAATTTGAGATTTGTGCATTTTTATAGGTAAATTATACTCAAATATTAGAAATTCATATATTGAATGCTAATTATTGACATGCATGCTGAATGAAGTGTTTAAGAGTGAAATATATTAGTGTCTGCAACTTATCTTGAAATGCAGGCCCTGGTTGGTTGGCTCAGCACTAGAGCATCTCCCAGCATGGTGGAAGTCCCAGGTTCGATTCCCAGTCAGGGCACACAGGAAAAGTGACCATCGGCTTCTACACCCCTTCTCTTTCTGTCTCTTTCTCTCTCCCTGTCCTGCAGCCATGGCTCAAATGGTTTGAGCAAGTTGTCCCCTGGTGCTAAGGATGGCTCCATGGCCTTGCCTGAGGCACTGAAATAGCTGGGTTGCCAAAAAAGAGAACAGTGACCCCAGATGGGTAGAGCATCCCTCTATAGGGGGCTTACCAGGTCGATCCTGGTCGGTTTGCATGCAGGAGAAGTCTGTCTTTCTGCCTCCCTGACTCCCTACCTCTCACTTAATAAAAAAAAATCCATAAAAATATTAAGAAGATAGATGGATAGTTATGTGATAAAGCAAGTATAGTAAAACATTAATTGAAGATTCTACGTGGTGTGTATATTTGTGTACACTGTATAATTCTTCCAACTTTTCTGTATGTTTTTCAATTTTTATAGTTAAATGTTAAAAAAATCATACAAGTTTAATTTCTTAATTAATTTCTTCAGTTTGTATATGGCAAAATTTTAAGAATTAAATTTATACAAATATAGGTGAGTATTATAACAACTGTTTTCAAGTGGAAAAAATTTAATTTTTAATAGTTTACCTGTTAAAAAATAAAATATACTTCAAATAATTATTTATATTTTATGTAATCACATGTTAATTATATTTATTATTTTTCCATTAGACTTTAAATTTTACATAGATGGTATATTTGTAGATATATGGTGAACTTGATTTTTAAAATTCAGTGATGTTTTTGAGATTAATATGAACATAAATAAATATTACACATAGGTTAATGTTTTAGTTCTCTCAGGGGCAGACATTGAATCAAAGATATGAGAACAGCCTGACCAGGCGGTGACGCAGTGGATAGAGCATTGGACTGGGACACGGAGTACCCAGGTTCAAAACCCCGAGGTCGCCAGCTTGAGCACGGGCTCATCTGATTTGAGCAAGGCTCATCAGCTTGATCCCAAGGTCACTGGCTTAAGCAAGGGGTCACTCGGTCTGCTATAGCTCCCCAGTCAATGCACATATGAAAAAGCAATCAATGAACAACTAAGGAGCCGCAGTGAAGAATTGATGCTTCTCATCTCCCTTCCTGTCTGTGTGTCCCTATCTGTCCTCCTCTCTGTCTCTCTCCGTCTCTGTCACAAAAAAAAAAAAATAGGAGTTCAGATAGTTTATTTGGAAAGTGCAAGTAACTCAGGTATAGGGAAGGAAAGGCAATTATTGCAATGTATAACTGGAGCTTGATCCTATGAGGAAACTCTTGAGAAGTGGTTTAAAACACATCTTAGAATTCCCCACTTAAGGAGTGAGGGAGCTTGTTATCAACTCCCAAGGGCTACTCCCAAGCATTGTAAATGCTTGGCACTTTGGCCTGCCATGTGGTGAGTAGTTCCACTTTCATGAGTTCCAGGGAAAACATTCCTTCAGCACAGAGATGCAGATATTGGGAGTTGGAATTCAGTTAGAAGGACAATGAAAGGTCCAGGGGATGTAGGCAGGGCATTGACAGTGTCTGGTAAAGTTTTAATAATATAGATGTGCTTTACAGAATTGTTTTCATTATATAAATATACAGTTGACACTTGAACAACAGGCACTGATCCCTCATGCATTAAAAAATTTATATATAACTTTTGACTTCCCCCAAACTTAAGTTTTCCCTTGGTATCCACTGTGGATAACAAAATACTTATGTCCTCATATAAAAGTCACCTATTTATAAGTCCCCTATATAAAATGGCTTAGATCAGTGCATTAGTCACTGCTGTACATCTGTGATCTCCTAACTGCAGACTGAAAACAGTACAAGTATTTACTGAAAAAAAAATCCATGGATTGTACCTGTGCAGTTGAAACCCCTGTCATTCAAGGGTCAACTGTACTCTAGTTTAGGTCTCATTTTCATTGTTTAAACATTCATGTATATTTTTCTATGAATAGATGTTTTTGTTTCTTTCTGGTAAATACCTAGGAGTGGAGTAACTGAGTGACTTGGTAGGTTATATATATATATTTTTCAAAAACTTCCCAGTGGTTTTCCAAAGTGGTTGTTCTTTCAAATTCTTACCAACAATGTTTGAGAGTTCTAGTTGCTCCATATCCTCGTCAACATTTTGTATTGTCAGTATTTTTTTATTTTATGATTTTAATGGGTATGTATAGAGGATATTAATCCCATTTCAAATAATCTTCCTGATAACTTCTCATTTTTGAAAGTCTTTTCACATTTTATTATAGAATATTTTCCTCATAGTGTTAGTAATGAATAACTCAATCATATCAGAATAGGAGAAGCATCAGCTCTACCACTGTTTGTTTTTATTTGTGTTGCATTATTACTATCTTCTCTATTCCATAATTTTTTTATTATAATTTTATTTTTTTAATGGGGCGACATCAATAATCAGGATACATATATGCAAAGATCAACAAGTCCAGGTTATCTTGTCTTTCAATTATGTTGCATACCCATCACCCAAAGTCAGATTGTCGTTCATCACCTTCTATCTGGTTTTCTTTGTGCTCCTCCCCCTCCCCTTCACCTCTCTCTCCCTCTACCCCCCCTAACCACCACACTCTTTTCCAGGTCTCTTAGCTTGTTTTTATGTCTGACCTATGTATGGAATCATGCAGTTCTTATTTTTTTTCTGATTTACTTATTTCACTCTGTATAATGTTATCAAGATCCAACCATTTTGTTGTAAATGATCCGATGTCATTGTTTCTTATGGCTAAGTAGTGTTCCATAGTGTATATGTGCCACATCTTCTTTATCCAGTCATCTATTGAAGGGTTTTTTGGTTGTTTACATGTCTTGGCCACTGTGAACAATGCTGCAATGAACATGGGGCTGCATGTGTCTTTACGTATCAATGTCTCTGAGTTTCGGGGGTCTATACCCAGTAGAGAGATTGCTCACTCATAAGGTAGTTCTATTTTCAGTTTTTTGAGGAACCACCATACTTTCTTCCATAATGGTTGTACTACTTTACATTCCCACCAACAGTGGATGAGGGTTCCTTTTTCTCCATAGCCTCTCCAACATTTGCTATTACCTGTCTTGTTAATAATAGCTAATCTAACAGGTGTGAGGTGGTATCTCATTGCAGTTTTGATTTGCATTTCTCTAATAACTAGAGAAGATGAGCATCTTTTCATATATCTGTTGGCCATTTGTACTTCTTCCTGGGAGAAGTGTCTGTTCATGTCCTCTTTCCATTTTTTTATTGGATTGTTTGTTTGTTTGTTGTTGAGTTTTATGTGTTCTTTGTATATTTTGGATATTAGGTTCTTGAGCTGTTGTTTGAAAATATCATTTCCCATTTAGTTGGCTTTCTGTTTATTTTGTTATCAGTTTCTCTTGCTGAGCAAAACTTCTTAGTCTGATGTAGTCCCATTCATTAATTTTTGCTTTCACTTCTCTTGCCATTGGAGTCAAATTCATAAAATGTTCTTTAAAACCCAGGTCCATGAGTTTAGTACCTATGTCTTCTTCTATGTACTTTATTGTTTCAGGTCTTATGTTTAGATCTTTGATCCATTTTGAGTTAATTTTAGTACAGGGGGACAAACTGTAGTCCAGTTTCATTCTTTTGCATGTGGCTTTCCAGTTTTCCCAGCACCATTTATTGAAGAGGCTTTCTTTTCTCCATTGTGTGTTGTTGGCCCCTTTATCAAAAATTATTTGACTATATATATGTGGTTTTATTTCTGGACTTTCTATTCTGTTCCATTGGTCTGAGTGTCTATTTTTCTGCCAATACCATGCTGTTTTGATTGTCGTGGCCCTATAATATAGTTTGAAGTCAGGTATTGTAATGCCCCCAGCTTCATTCTTTTTCTTTAGGATTGCTTTGGCTATTCGGGGTTTTATATAGTTCCATATAAATCTGATAATTTCTTGCTCTATTTCTTTAAAAAATGTCATTGGAATTTTGATGGGAATTGCATGAAATTTGTATATTGCTTTGGGTAATATGGCCATCTTGATTATATTTATTCTTCCTAACCAAGAACAAGGAATATTCTTCCATCTCATTATATCTTTCTCGATTTCTCTTAACAATGGTTTATAGTTTTTATTATATAAGTCCTTTACATTCTTTGTTATGTTTTGTTTATTCCTAAGTATTTTATTTTTTTTGTTGCAATTGTGAAGGGGACTATTCTTTTGAGTTCCTTCTCAGTTGTTTCATTGTTGGCATATAGAAAGACTATTGACTTCTGTATGTTAGTTTTGTATCCTGCGACCTTACTGTATTGGCTTATTGTTTCTAGTAGTCTTTTTGTGGATTCTTTGGGGTTTTCGATGTATAGGGTCATATCATCTGCAAAAAGTGATACCTTTACTTCTTCTTTTCCGATATGGATGCCTTTTATTTCTTTGTCTTGTCTGATTGCTCTGGCTAGAACCTCTAGTACCACATTAAATAAGAGTGGAGAGAGTGGACAACCCTGTCATGTTCCTGATTTAAGGGGGAAAGCCTTCAGTTTAGTGCCATTTAATATGATGTTAGCTGATGGTTTATCATATATGGCCTTTATCATGTTGAGATATTTTCCTTCTATACCCATTTTGTTGAGAGTCTTAAACATAAAATTGTGTTGTATTTTATCGAAAGCCTTTTCTGCGTCTATTGATAAGATCATGTGGTTTTTGTTCTTTGTTTTGTTGATATGGTGTATTACGTTAACCGTTTTACGTATGTTGAACCATCCTTGAGATTCTGGGATGAATCCCACTTGATCATGATGTATTATTTTTTTTAATATGTTGCTGTATTCGATTTGCTAGTATTTTGTTTAGTATTTTAGCATCTGTATTCATTAGAGATATTGGTCTGTAGTTTTCTTTTTTTGTGCCATCCTTGCCTGGTTTTGGTATGAGGGTTGTATTGGCCTCATAAAATGTGTTTGGAAGTATTGCTTCTTCTTCAATTTTTTGGAAGACTTTCAGTAGAATAGGAACCAAGTCTTCTTTGAATGTTTGATAAAATTCGCTGGTATAGCCGTCAGGGCCTGGACTTTTATATTTGGGGAGGTTTTTAATGTTTTTTTTTTATTTCTTCTCTACTAATAGGTCTGTTTAGGCTTTCTGCTTCTTCTTGACTCAGTCTAGGAAGGTTGTATTGTTCTAGGAATGTATCCATTTCTTCTAGGTTGTTGAATTTAGTGGCATAAAGTTTTTCATAGTATTCTACAATAATTCTTTGTATATCTACAGTGTCCATGGTGATTTCTCCTCTTTCATTTTGGATTTTGTTTATATGAGTTCTTTCTCTTTTTTCCTTGGTAAGTCTTGCCAAGGGTTTGTCAATTTTGTTGATCTTTTCAAAGAACCAGGTACTTGTTCTATTAATTTTTCTATAGTTTTTCTGTTCTCTAATTCATTTATTTCTGCTCTGATTTTTATTATCTCCTTTCTTCGGCTGGTTTTGGGTTGTCTTTGTTCTTCTTCTTCTAGTTCCTTAAGGTGTGAAGTTAAGTGGTTCACTTGGGCTCTCTCTTGTTTGTTCATATATGCCTGAAGTGATATGAACTTCCCTTTTACCACTGCTTTTGCTGCCTCCCATAGATTCTGATATGTCATATTATCATTTTCATTAGTCTGTATATATCTTTTGATCTCTGCACTTATTTCTTCTTTGACCCATTCATTTTTTAAAAGTATGTTGTTTAGTTTTTACATTTTTGTGGGATTTTTTTCCTCCTTTTTGCAGTTGAATTCTAGTTTCAAGGCTTTATGATCAGAAAATATTCTTGGTACAACTTTGATTTTTCTGAATTTGCTGATGTTGTTTTTGTGGCCCAACATATGGTCAATTCTTGAGAATGATCCATGTACACTAGAGAAAAATGTATACTCAGTCACTTTGGGATGAAATGTCCTGTAGATGTCTATCATATCCAGGTGCTCTAGTGTTTTGTTTAAGGCCACTATGTCTTTGTTGATTCTCTGTTTGGATGACCGATCTAGAGCTGTCAGCGGTGTATTGAGGTCTCCAAGTATGATTGTATTTTTTCAGTTTTTGTTTTAAGGTCAATAAGTAGCTGTCTTATATATTTTGGTGCTTCTTGGTTTGATGCATATATATTAAGAATTGTTATGTCTTCTTGATTCAGTGTCCCCTTAGCCATTATGAAATGGCCATTTTTGTCTCTGAGTACTTTTGTTGTCTTGTAGTCAGCATTATCAGATATGAGTATTGCTACCCCTGCTTTTTTTTGTATGTTATTTGCTTGGAGTATTGTTTTCCAGCCTTTCACTTTGAATTTATTTTTATCCTTGTTAGTTAGATGAGTTTCCTGTAGGCAGCATACAGTTGGATTTTCTTTTTTAATCCATTCTGCTACTCTGTGTCTTTTTATTGGTGAGTTTAATCTGTTTACATTTAGTGTAATTATTGACACTTGTGAGTTCCCTATTGCCATTTTATATCTTGCTTTCTGTTAGTTTTGTGTCTTGTTTGGTCCTTCTCTTTCGTTTTTCTATCCTTTGTTTTTATTTGGTTGTATTCCATACATCTTTTCTCTGTTGCTATCTTTTTTATCTCATGTGCTTCTGTGGTGGTTTTTTCAATGGTGGTTACCTTTAAGTAATGAAAAGGGTTCCTACCCTGTTCATTGTAGTGCACTATTTTGTGAGTACTTTTGCACTCCATCATCCTTTGCTAGTGTTAATCTCCATCCTCTCCCCCCTTTCTTTTTGTTGTTGTCACAGTTTAAATTTGGTTTTATTGTGTTCTTCTTGGAGCTTTTACTTGTAGCTTTATTTTTTTTTGTTCTTTGTATCTGATTGAAGAACCCCCTTTAGTAATTCCTGGAGTGGGGGTTTTCTGATGATAAATTCCTTCATCTTTTCTGTATTTGTGAATGTTTTTATTTCTCCTTCATATTTGAAGGATAGCTTTGATGGGTATAGTATTCGTGGCTGAAAGTTCCTCTCTTTCAGGACTTTAAATATTGGGGTCCACTCTCTTCTAGCTTGTAGAGTTTCTGCTGAGAAATCTGATGATAATCTAATGGGCCTTCCTTTACATGTTGTATTCTTCTTTTCCCTGGCTTCCTTGAGAATTTTTTCTTTGCCATTGGTTTGTGCCAATTTCATTATGATGTGCCTTGGAGTAGGTTTGTTGAGGTTAAGAAAACTCGGTGTTCTGTTTGCTTTTTTAATTCGAGGCTTTAGTTCTTTCCACAGGCTTGGGAAGTTCTCATCTATTATTTGTTTGAGCATGTTCTCCATTCCATTTTCTCTCTCTTCTCCCTCTGATATACCTATTATTCTTACGTTATTCTTTCTGATGGAGTCAGATAATTCTTGTAGGGCTAGTTCATTTTTTAAAATATTTGAGTCTCTTTCTTCTTCTCTCTGTTGTCCCTCAAGTTGCTTGTCTTCTATTTCACTAATCCTCCCTTCTATCTGGCCTGTTCTATTAGCTAAGCTTGTTATCTCGTTTTTCAGCTCGTGAATTGAGTTTTTCATCTCTGTTTGATTTGTTTTTATAGTTTCAATTTCCTTGGTGATATATTCTTTTTGTTCATTGAGTTGTTTTCTGAGCTCCCTAAATTGCCTTCCTGTGTTTTCTTGTATGTCTCTGAGTATTTTTAGGATTTCTATCTTGATTTCTCTGTCATTTAGCTCCAAGGTTTCCAATATATTAAATTTTTTCTCCATAGATTTTTCCTCATCTATCTGTGTTACCTCTCTTTCTTTTGTATCCATGATATTCTATTTTCTCTTCTTTAATGGCATCTGAGGGTGGTTTTGTTGATAGTATTAATGAGATTTAATAAAGAATAAGAAGTTAAAAAAATAAAAAATAAAAAAGTTGTTTTTTTTAAATTAATAATGAAATAAAGAAAAATAAAATAAAATTAAAATTAAAAAGAAAGAAATTATTCCCCCCCTCCTTTTTTCCTCTCCTCTCCTCTTCTCTCCTTTCTTTCTTGAGAAAATCTTGTGGTGAACTGTGAATTATATTGTATTTAATAGAACAAACAATGCCTGTAATGGAGGGCCTGAATTGGGGAAAAGTAATAAAGGGACAAGAAAAAAAAATAAAATAAAATAAAAAGTAAAAAGGGGGGTATGGGCCCACAAGAAGCAAATAATGAAAAAATTTGGATCAAGAATAAAATGATTTTCGTTTAGGTGTTGGTTGACTAAGAGTTATGATGAGAGGAATAAGAGGGAAACAGGAAAATGGAGAGAAAATTAAAAAATTACTATTGTATTTAGTGGAAAAAGAGCTTGATAAAATGGAGACCCAGGCATGGGAGCACTGCTAGTGATTTAAAAAGGTGAAGTAAAAAAACCCCAAAATGCCACAAACATAAGTTTGAGTCCCAGATAAGATAATTTGTTCGTTATTGAGGTTTGAATGAGAGGATACGTCAAGGAGAAAGGAAGAAACTAATCTAGAGGGAGAAAAGAAAGAGAGAGAGAGAGAGAAAAGAGGGAACCACTAAAAGAAGAAAAAAGAGGAGAGAGGGAGAGTTATGGGTTTTGGAGTGCAACGCTCATAGAGAGAAAGGAAGAGGAAAGAAAAGATAATGGGAGATGTAACACTTATGGGTAGTGTAGTTCAAGGAGAGGAGAGAGTAAGACCATTAGAGAGTTAAACGACCAAATTGGAGGAGGAAAGAAAAAAAACAAAACCAAGGATGAAGATAAGAGAAACAAACGAACAAATATAATAAAATGGGATAGGTTATAAAGTCTGCGGATTATTCTTGATTTTGAGAGGTTATCTTCTTGCTTTTGCTTTTCTCTCCCTCTTCCTGGTCGGTGACTCTGTACCCTGGGTTCTGCCCCTTTGGCATGCTCAGGTAGAGGTTTGCAGTTGATAAGTCTCTATGGCGATGTCATGTATTGTGCTTCAGTCTCATTGGCAGTTGAGGCTCATTAGCATTTATAGGCTCCGACAGTGAGAGAGTCTGTGTTCCTGGAGCCTCTCTCCTAGTCTTCCTTCCTCAGTTAGTAGCCTGATAATCCAGCTATGGGGTTGCTGCTGCCTCTGCCTGGATTGTAAGAGGCTCAAAGAGCTGGCAACTCCCCACTCTATTCCCACTCAGCGCAGGGCTCTGGGTAAGGCTCAGTCAGTCAGAGCTGCTAGCATAATCAGGCGGGGTTTCTGCCCACTCAAAGACCTCTGGCTCTGCCACTCTATCCGGTAACATGGGCGGGCACCCACTTCCGGGGCGCTTGGAGTAAACTCTCACTCACTATCTGCGCGCGCAGACCAGGATGTCAGGCCGGAAGTCTCGCCCTCTTAGTAAAACTGCCTGCCCTCACTGAAAAGTTCCAGCCTTGGAATGGGCTCTCGCTCTGTCCCCATGTACAGCTTTTTCAAGGCACTGGGGCAGCCTGAGACTCCGCCCTCGGCCCACACAAAGGCCCCCGACTCTGCCCCTCCGTGGGACAACACGGGCTCCCACTCTCGAGGTGCTGGGAGGTGTCTCCTGCCCACTCTCCATGCACGCAGACCAGGATGTCAGGCCAGAAGTCTTGCCCTCTGAGTGAAATCCCCCGCCCGCACTGAAAAGTTCCAGCGTTGGAATTAGCTCTTGCTCCCTTCCCGTGCGCGGCTCCCTCAGGGCACTGGGGCGGCCTGAGATTCCGCTTTTTGGCCCACACAAAGGCCCCTGACTCTGACCTTCTGTGGGATAACATGGGCAGGCACTGCTGAGGCACTCGGAGGAATTTCTCGCTCACTATCTGCACGAGCAGACCAGGATATCAGACCAGCGGCCTCACCCTCTGAGTGAAAACCCCGCCCGTACGGAAAAGTTCCAGCATTGGAATTAGTTCTCGCTCCCTCCCTCTGTGCGGCTCTCCCAGGGTGCTGGGGTGGCCTGAAGGCTTTCGGCCCACACAAAGACCTCTGACTCTGCCTCTCTGTGGGGTAACACGGGTGCAGCCTCCCGGGGCTTTGGAAGGAATCTCTCGCCCACTATCTGCGTGCGCCGACCAGGAGATCGGGTAAAATGGCTGCCCTGCTTGTCTTTCTTTGTCTGGGTTTGGTGCGAGTGTTAGCTGTATTGCCCGGGTTGCCACAGGAACAGTTTTTTCTCGGCTTGGATCTCCGTGCCACAGCCTGGTTCAGCCGTTTGTGCCACGGCCTGGATCTATTCACCCCCTTTGCCCGCCTTAGTTTCTATATTCTCAGTTTCCAGTGAAAGCCGCCCTGTTTAGGTTAATGAGGAAGGCGTAGCATTTCTTACTTTCTATTTCCTTCAGGGTTTGGTTATATATTTAGCCAATTTTTCACTCGATCATACCGTTGGCTGTATTGCGAAACATCTGGAGGCTCCAAGGATAGGTTTTTCTGTTTCTGGTTGAAGATCTTGTTGAGTTTTGGGGGAGATTTATCGGTATCGCTTCCTACGCCGTTATTACTCTGACGTCATCACCCTATTCCATAATTTATTTATGGGTATTTTTTAAGGCAACTGTCCACTTTAGGACTGTTAGTCTAGGTAAACTTTTTAGGGATACAGAGACTGCAATATATCACAGTAACAGAAAAACAAGGAGGAATATTTTCCCTCAGAAAATCTCCCTCACTCACTGAATGTGACCTGTGGCCATGATTGTGTGATATGGACAGAGGGAGGCACTTTAGGCTCCTGAAGTGGAGATTGGTCAAGGGTCTCTCAGAATAAGTAGTTGCCCTCTCATATGATTTAGGCCTGAGTTCAAATATCACCTCAGAGGGGCCTTTGCTGACCCCCCTATTAAAGTAGTCTTCTCTTACATGTCTTTATCCTATTTTGTTTCATTTCTGCTAACACTTATCGCTGTCAGAAATCTTATCCATTTACTGATTTATGTGTTTATTGCCTGTTTCCTCTTAGTAGGCTGTAATCTGAATGACAGGAATTTTCACTGTTTTGCTGAATACTATATTTCTAATGTTTTAAGAGAATTATGCCATTCACATAGTAGGTGCTCAGAGACCACTGTGAAATGGAAGTGAAAGTACACCCAATTTTAATATCAAGATAACTGATAATATTGATGTTCCTTTTGTAAACCTCTGATTATTTTCTAAATGTTCCTCACAATGCTCAGATGTTACTTCGACACTCTGGGAAGAGGACATGAAGGGTGTGGAGAGGCCTTGTTCATGAGCTCAACTTGCCTGAGAGCCATGGCTTACTATCACTAGTAAAATTCTCAAGCTGATTTTTAAAGTTGTATTGAACTTATAAGGAGGCAAACACAAAAACTTAATGATTATTTTCCCCAATTCAAGTACCTTTAAATATTTTTTTCTGATAATAAACATAAAACAGCCTCAGTGTAAAACACAGAAAATACAGAAGTGCCAAGGAGAAAGTGGACATCATGTGCAAGCTCATTATATGGAGATAGCTACTATTGGAAAATTCAATTTAGTATAGAACTTTCTAAACATTTTTCTATGCATACGTACACACACACACACACACACACTTAATAATATATCATGGCAACATAGTCATTCTACTAACCATGTGTTGACATAGTATCTCATTATAAGAATGTATTTTAACTATTTAATCAATTTTTTATTCATGGACATTTAGGTTGATCATAGTTTTGCTTTTATAAATAAGTCTTCAGTAATGCATTTTTATGATCTTGTACAAATTTTTAACATAATTTCTAAAAGTGGAATTGAGAATCAACGTGTATGCCCATTTTGCTTTTCAGTTACAAGTGACATTCCATTTTACATTTTACCTAACATGAGGAGACAGGCATTAGTTTTCAGCCCTTAACTTTACATTACCATTATAGTAAATCACATCACGTTTACATCAGAAGCAGGAGGGCTCTGTTCAGAGGTCACACTGTGTTGACTGGAGAAGCTCAGAGATGGAAAGACATGCACAGGACAGGATATTCAGTTCCCAAGCAAGAGCTTAGTGACCATCACAGATAAGGTATGTGAAAATAATGCTATATGTAAGGATTTTTCTTCCTTTTAAAAAGCTCTCTACTTACTAACTCAAAGATATCAGCACAAAGCCCTAGGCCTGGGGCACAGTTCTATAAACACACGCATGAGTGTGCAAAGCTCGGAGGTGCCAGTGCTTGCCTTTTCACAGTTTCTTTGATCCATTTGAACACATTTTGAGTTTAGCAGCAGCTCTAGTAAATATATAAACATGCCCATTTCACAACAGAATTTTAAGTAAATAACCAGTATCTTAAATTTAGATCAGAGAAAATAAACTGAGTGCAATGCTTTTAAAGATTAATTTTTGTAAATCTTGAGGAATGATCACATCTATACAAAAAAATGACCAAGAGCCTAGGAAGTGTATAGACCCACACTGTCCAATAAGGTAGCTACCAGCCATGTGTGGCGATTGAGCACTTTAGATGTGGCTCTAGTCTCTTATTGAAATAGTAACATTTAGGGTATGTGGTGTTAAATAAAGGGCACTACTAAAATTAAGTTTATTTTCTTTTTATATTTTTAATGTGGCCACTAGAAAATTTTAAAGTACATATGTGGTTTGCAGTATAGCTCTGTTGGACAACATTGGTATAAATAGTGAATGAACTTTTTCACACTTTAAAAATGTTATAATTTCATTTCAGTTTCATAACTATTTACAAAAGTTATAAGAACTTAATGTGAATTATAGCTGAAGAATATTTTAAACATTCACTCTCTTAATCTTGTTAATGTTTCTTTTTTTTAATTGAATTTTACTTGGATGACACTGGCTAACATAATCATACAGGTTTCAGGTGCCCAGCTCCACAACATATCTCTGTGCACTGTGTGGTGTGTTCACCCCCAAGTCACATCTTCACCCATACCATTTATCCCCCTATACTTTTCCACATCACCCCCTACTCAAAATCACCACAATGTTGTCCAGGTCCATTAGGTTATTTTTTGTCCTTTTTTGCTCTATCCTTCCACCAATGTTTTTTATTTCTAGTGTGTTGTCTTGACCAATTCAGCTTTTACTTCAGTTCATTAAACCAACTCAAAGTCAGTAATTTCAACTTGAGGTAGAAATCAGGAAGAACCTGGAAGGGACTGTAGGTTTCTTGGTAGCTTAGCTCTTTTACAAACCGAGTGTGTCTGCACCAGCCTGTGCTGGCCTCTTTATTGTTGTGGGTTTCAATTCTTAAATTCTTAAAGCTATATAGGAATTCTAAGAGCAGGGCTTTAAAGCCAGAGAGCCAAATTTCTCATCATGACTATCACAAAAACCTCTGGGCCTCTTGTCCCCATCTGTAAAATGAAGAAATATGCACACTTGTGTGCACACACACGCACGTGCACACACACACACACATAGGCACATACAACAATACAACAATATGCCTAGCACAATAAGGAATCAAGGTGTGATTATTTTATTCTAAAGTCCATGTTCCTTCTGCTCTATTAAATTATCATTTATTCTCTATGCTTTGTAGGCTCATTGTGGTGGCTTGTAGCCCTAACTAAGGAAATAAAATTAATGCTCTTTACCTATTATTTAAATAGATGTGCATATACATACATGTTTAATTTTAATTAAAAAAATTTAAATATATATATTTAGACCCACATAAATTAGCCGAACTGATCGTTGACAAAGGTGCACAAGCAATTCAATGGAGGAAGGATAGCCTGGCATTTCAACAAATGGTACCAAAGGGCTTGAATATCAACAGACAAAAGAAAACAACAAAATGAACTTGCCCTAAAACTCACACCTTATCCAAAAATTAACTCAAAATGGATCACAGACTTAAATGAATAATATAAAACTATAAAGCAAGAAAATCTTTGGAATCTTGTATTCTTGGACTTGAACTAAAAGCATGATTCATAAAAGGAAAAATTGATAAATAGTACCTCAACAAAATTTAGAAGTTTGCTCTGTGAAGGACCCTATTAAGAAGATGAAAAGACAAGTTACAGATTTGGAGAAAGTATTTGCGAACCATATATTCAATGAGGACTTGTATCTAAAATATATTTTTAAAAACTGAAAACTTTACATTTTATAAAACAGTCCACTTAGGAAATGGGCAAAATATATGGGCAAAAATTTCACTGAAGAGGATATACAGATGGCAAATAAGCACACAAAAAATGTTCAACATAATTAGCTAATGAGAAATTATATATAAAACCATAGTGGAAGGTTACTATACACCTGTTAGAATATCTAAAATTTTAATTGACCAATACCAAGTGTTAGCAAGAATTGGAGAAACTGGGTCACTCAACATTGCTGGTAAGAATGTAAAATGGTGTAACCATTCTAGAAAATAATTTTCTAATTTCCTTTAACACCACATAACTCATCAATTGTAACTTGGGCATTTATCACAGAAAAATGAAAACCTATATTCACACAAAAACCTGTACATAATTATTCATAACAGCTTTATTTATTTTTTTTATTTTATTTTTTGTATTTTTCTGAAGCTGGAAACGGGGACAGTCAGACAGACTCCCGCATGCGCCCGACCAGGATCCACCCGGCACGCCCACCAGGGGCGACACTCTGCCCACCAGGGGGCGATGCTCTGCCCCTCTGGGGCATCGCTCTGCCGTGACCAGAGCCAGTCTAGCGCCTGGGGCAGAGGCCAAGGAGCCATGCCCAGCGCCCGGGCCATCTTTGCTCCAATGGAGCCTTGGCTGCGGGAGGGGAAGAGAGAGACAGAGAGGAAGGAGGGGGGGTGGAGAAGCAAATGGGCTCTTCTCCTATGTGCCCTGGCCGGGAATCGAACCCGGGTCCCCCGCATGCCAGGCCGACGCTCTACCGCTGAGCCAACCGGCCAGGGCCCATAACAGCTTTATTCATAATGGCCCAAAGTGGAAATAATTCAAATTTCCTTCAATGGATAAAGGACAAACTGTGCTATATCCACACAATGGAACTAATCAACAATAAAAGGGAACAAATTAATACATGCTCAAGGAAACTATGCTCAGGGAAAAAAACCAGTCTCAATAAAATTATATATTATATGAGTCTATTTATGTACCATTTTAAAATTGAGGTAACATTATAGAGATGGAGAACAGATTAGTGGCTGCCTGGGATTAGGGATGGTGTAGATAGGAGTAGGTATGGCTCTGAAAGGGTGGCAGGAGGCAGCTTTGTGCTGATAGAACAATGCATTTTGATTGTGTTGGTAGTTGTATGAAGCTCATATGTGATAAAATTGCAAACACACACATACACACAAATGAGGGTGTGTATAACTGGTAAAATCTGAATTAGCTTTGTGGATTGTATTACTGTTAGTTTCCTGGTTTCGACAGTGTACCATAATTATACAAAATGTCAACATGGGGGGAGGTGGAGTGATGGTGTCACAGATTTCCTTATACATTTCTTTGCAATTTCTTATAAATCTATAAGTATTTCAAAATAAAAAAGTTTTTAAAAATCTACAGTATTTTATGATCCCTTTATATTAAATGTAGTCTCTGAGGTTTATATATATTATTGCAATAAAACTATATAAAGTCATGTGGGTTTATGGTAACACAGAAGGTAACATCAGTACACCTTGGCAATAAAGTTACAGAGGTTTTCTAAAAACATAATTACCTAATATAATTTTAAGTTCATTTGACTAAGCTAACAGGACCAAGAACAGCAGAAAAAAATCTTATCAAGGCAAAGAAATTGAGTATATGAGATTAATACTGATAATTGTACATGCATTAGCTAGCAAATTATATATCACATTCTAAAAACAAAAAGCACAACTAGTGTGACAGTGAATTTTGCCAATATTATAAACACTTTAAATAACAAATACTTTTAAAAAAACCCAGCTTCTGTTTGTGATCAGTATGGCTCTATCTTGATGTTATGAGTTTACTGTGCATGGCATAGTTCTTCATTTGAGAAGTAGATATAAAACAAAACTTGAAACACTATTATAAGAAGTAAAATAAACTCTGAGTTCCTCTGTCCTAACACAATTGTTTCATTGTTTCATTTTATCTTCTCCCCATGTTTATGTATTTTTACATATTTATACTTACAATGTAAATTTCAATAAGTAGTCTAAAATATACCACTAATGGCTGAATTGTGCCCTCTTTAAATTCATATGTTGAATTTCTAGTTCCTCACATTACAGCTCTATTTGGAGTTAAGGTCCTTTAAGTAATTATGAAATTTAAATGGGTGGGCTCTAATCCAGTATGACTAGTGTCCTTATAAGAAGAGGAAATTTGGAAACACATACAGGGGAAGATGATGAGAAGACAGGGAGAAGATGATCACCCATAAGCCAAATCAAGAAGTTTGGAACAGATCCATTTATTCGTTATGGTCCTCAGAAGAAACCAACCCAGCTGACACCATGCTCTCAGACTTCTAGCCTTCAGAACTGTGAGAAAATAAATTTCTATTGGTTAAGCCACCAGAGTTAAGTTCTAGACTATCGTACCTTGTTACAGCAGCCCTTGCAAACTAATAAATATAGTAAATGTTACATCTCAGGAGACAGACCACAGCAAACCCAAAGTGAATTTTATAAGTTTTATTGCAAACCTGCGCAGGGACTGCAGGCAACCCACGCAAGGGAACACTGCAGCCCCGAGCTTCTAAAATGGCTCCTTTTTAAAGGGTGGCTAGCTAGGCTGAGCAAGCAAGCAGCGTTTACAAGGGCAGGAGAGGTGCGATTAGCTGACCTTATTCTTGGCTAAGTCTCTAGGGCTTCCTGGATGTTGGCTACATAGAGTTCTGTGGAAAATATTGCTACATTTCTAATGGTTGTTTATCTTTTTTTCCTCCAGCCATGTACTAGATGTACTCAGTTTTCATGGCTGGTGGCCTGCACCGCTTGTCCTAAGATGTCACAGTAAACTTCATACACATTCTATAACATTATTCAGATACTTCAAAAGATTTTCACATTAAAATAAATTTAGGTTTTAAAATCAAAGTCCAAAACAAACAGTATTCCTAGAAAAAGGCATTGCTAAATATCTTCTTATTGACAAAGTATGCTGAATATTAAATTGCAGTATGAGTGAAATATTTCCCTTTTTTAATGAGTGAGCATCACTTTATAGAATCAATATTTTTAACTTTAAATGTTCATTGATTAGGTTTTCTTAACCCAGAGCATACCTATTCAATAAAAGAAATTTCAGAAAAAAAGTAGTAATACAACAAGGCAGAATATTTTAACAAGTGTGGACGCATTTTGTTTTTACTCTCAAAATAGCTACTATTGAATAGCCCTTGAACTTTTAGAACTCAAGTCCTGAATTAGGCTTAGAAGTGCTATACACATTTTTCATAAAATAGATGAAATTAGATAAAGAGGCCTATTTACTTAACCTATTAAAAATGTTTGCTTTCTATGTATGTGTGTATTTACTGCCTGACCTGACATTAAACAATCTGGGGCTCAAAATGTTTGCCCCTGCAGTGAAGGGTGAGCTGAGGCAAGCATGTATTCAGGATCTGCAACTAGTGGTAGCACCAGGAACTATGTAGAAGCTTGCTCAGTAATGCCTTTACTTCTTCAGTAGGTATTTATTGAGCTTCTATTAACTCTAGGATATTGTAGTAGAAATTATGGAGATAATAAAAAATGAGTAAGTTATTTCCTCTGGCTTAAAATGACTTATAGTCCAATAGGAGATCACATGTATGCATATGATAGAAATGGTATAGATTTCCAGGCGGGCAGCATAGGAGCCATGGTAGGCCTAATGTTTGAGGTTAGGTGGACCTCCTTCATGGGTGGTGCTGAAACAGGGAAAGAACAAGGTGGGAACAATGACCAGAATAGGTTGGTCTGGTGGAGATCATAGTTTCTGAACTCCAGATTGGGATACATGACTGACAAGCATGAAATTGTATTAATGATGAAAATAGGATTGAATATTGGACACCAGGATTACCATATGGAGATGCAGTTTGCCTTGAGAGAATTAATTCACCTCCCTTCAGTCTACTCTCTTAATTTCATATTAGAAAAATTGAAGCTCCTGTTAGTTTTGAAATCTTGCTGTACTTTTTTATGTGTTATAATATATTTGACAAATGAATCTGTACTGCAGATTCTTATTCTTTTAATGTCAGACAAAAAGTCATGTTGACACGAGTACAGTAGTTATTTTAGAGACAGGCAGCAGTGTACACTAACAAGAGTCAGCCTGCTAACCCTAGCAGCATTATTCTGGCAAATGATAAACAGGTGACAGCATGTGCTCCTCTGCAGTGTCACTGTGACTTAAACATAGATGGGTACGGTTAGAGGAAAGTACAGTTTATTCAGTCATAAGCAGCTACCTTTATGGCTATACAAATACCCAGGAAGAGTTCTTAGGTCTACAGAAAAATTATAATGTTCTTTCCCAGCTTAATGTACTAGTGTGTTAGTTTTTCTCACACAAATGTATGTATATCCATAAGTTTTTAGATGTGTTTAGCTATTTTTAGAAAAAAATACTGCTATTAGAATATGTTCTGTGATTATGTAATGTATCGTAATTACTGGAACATGGTAGACCTCAATTTATTTGGTTCCTGCCAATTTATTTCTCCAGGCTTTCTATTTTAAGCAGGAGTTACAAGTGAAGAAGGTGCCAGAGCCTATGTGCTCATGACCTAGGTGTGTCTTACATGCCACTTTTTCTTCTGGACAAATGTTTCCCCACAGAAGACATTTTGCTTTTCCCTCCTTAAACCACGTTCCTGATTCTGCTTAGCCCCATCTTTTAAGACATGCCCTGGTCTCTGTGCCCTGTTCTAGGATACTGCTTTACTTCTCAGTGACCACTTGCTTGCCATTTTGCCTCTGCTGCCATCTCTGTCCTGTTGATCTCTACTTTTGGTTTTCATTGGCCCATGTGGCTGCTATTTTTGCAGCAATGGCTCCAAGACCAATAAACCAAGACAACTTTCTTTGACATCTAATCACACACTACACCCATCATGTGGCCCAGAATGACCTAGGCAAGGAAAGGAATACCAGGTGAACTCTCTGGACAAGCAGGCTGTCCAGACTTTCACCTACTCATCATTTCAATTCATTGTGTTTGTGCATTTTTTTTACTATTTTATTATTCTTATGTGCATTTGTATATTTTAACAGTGTGGTTTAAGGCAGCAGTGCTAAAAAGGCTGATGAAGGGAGAACTTGTTAATTATTCTGAAGGATAACATGCTACAGCATTTCTCATGAAATTATATAAAATTACTACAGTTAAACCTTCATAATGCTGTGAAGGCATATTTTTATTAAATTTAATATAAATAGCTAGTAATGAAATTTTATTACTATGATGAAATTCTGGTCTCATTTTCAGGGCACAGAGTATTATTAAAATCATTAAGCTATATTATACTATGTCCATAAATCTATAAATTCATTAGTTCTAGACATTGCATTCTTTTATTCCTCTCTACCCCTACCTTTCCTCATAATTTGTATAGATGTATCCTACTTACTCTCCTGGAAATGCCAGCCAGTCGGCTCATGCTAACTAGTACATTTAAATTTACTTTTCTGGGTCATGTTGCCAAGAAAACAATTTAATTTCAGTAAAACCCAGAACATTGCACAGATATGTTATTTATTTACAAAGCAGGCCAAATTGCCATTTAGTAAAATTTATTTAATTTATTTTTCTGAAGCTGGAAATGGGGAGAGACAGACAGACTCCCGCATGCACCCGACCGGGATCCACCCGGCTTGCCCACCAGGGGGCGACGCTCTGCCCACCAGGAGGGGATGCTCTGCCCCTCCGGGCGTCGCTCTGTTGCGACCAGAGCCACTCTAGCGCCTGAGGCAGAGGCCAAGGAGCCATCCCCAGCGCCTGGGCCATCTTTGCTCCAATGGAGCCTCGGCTGTGGGAGGGGAAGAGAGAGACAGAGAGGAAGGAGAGGGGGAGGGGTGGAGAAGCAGATGGGTGCTTCTCCTGTGTGCCCTGGCTGGGAATCGAACCCGGGACTTCTGCACGCCAGGCCGACACTCTACCACTGAACCAACCAGCCAGGGCCCACATTTAGTAAAATGTAAAGGCTTAAAAAAAAAGCTAGAAGGTATCATGCATTGTTCAGCAATGCAATTTTTTTCTTGTTTCTTTTTCAGAGTAACCACTAAATTTAAATTTAACCTTTTGGTTTGGTGTTACTACACTCTCAGGAAAGTCATCTTGGCTTTCAACAATTAATTTTCTAGAAGACAATAATCATTTTTTTGACAATCTTTTGTGATTCAGTGTTGCCTATTTATTAACTTTGAAATTTTCTTTACAGAAATAGAGATACTAAATAAAAGTTTGGCAGTGTCCCAGAAAAATAAGGTATGTCTTGAAGAGGAAATGAAAAATCTGAAGTTGTTGTCAGATGCGACCATACTAAGATCTCAGCAGATTCAGTCATCAAAACAACAGGAAGAAAACTTACAAACCAGATGCTATGACTTGCAAAAGAAAGTACTAGGTAATTTTTCTTTTTGCAGTTGTTAGCAACTAGCCATAATAAATATCTAATTTTTTGTGTGTGCATGTGTGTGTGTGACAGAGACAGAGACAGAGACAGAGGGGATAGATAGGGACAGACAGACAGGAAGGGAGAGAGATGAGACGCATCAATTCTTCACTGCAGCTCCTTAGTTGTTCATTGTTTGCTTTTTCATATGTGCCTTGACCTAGGGGCTACAGCAGACAGAGTGACCCCTTGCTCAAGCCAGTGACCTTGGGCTCAAGATGGTGAGCTGTGCTTAAACCAGATAAGCACATGCTCAAGCTGGTGACCTCAGGGTTTTGAACCTGGTCCAATGCTCTATCCACTGCGCCACCTCCTGGTCAGGCTCTAAATAAAATTTCTTTTAAAATCACAACAAAAATCTTGTTTTCATTATCTTGTGTTCCAAATGTGCCTAATTATTAGTAATTGTCATTAACTGTTTGTGATCAGTGTTCACTATCATCCCTTCCTATTCTGCCATTTAAAGTTAGTAAGACAAGTGGGGATTTTTTTTTTTTTTTTGTATTTCTCTGGAGTTGGAAATGGGGAGGTAGTCAGACAGACACCCACATGCACAGGTGGGATTCTCCTGGCACACCCACCAGGGGGTGATGCTTTGCCCATCTGGGGCATTGCTCTGTTGCAACCAGAGCCATTCTAGCGCCTGAGGCAGTGGCCTTGGAGCCATCCTCAGTGCCCGGGCCAACTTTGCTCCAATGGAGCCTTGGCTGCAGGAGGGGAAGAGACAGACAGAGAGGAAAGAGAGGGGGAGGGGTGGAGAAGCAGATGGGGGCTTCTCCTGTGTTCCCTGGCCGGGAATTGAACCCAGGACTCCTGCCGCCAGGCCAACACTCTACAACTGAGCCAACTGGCCAGGGCCGACAAGTGGGGATATTAAAGATGTTTTAAGTATGAAGTAAGATTTAAGGAAAACAAAGTGAAATTTACCTTAGTCTGTCATTATCTCAGTGGACTGGTGGTTTAGCTGCTGAAGGAAAATATAGCATATGCTGTTTACAAAATGTATCCAGATTTATAGTCACTTGTTCATTTTCCCAAGTGAAAAGATTTGCATTGTGTTTTGGGCACCTTGTTTCTTTTCACGTCAGAGGAATGAGTATCTTTGCAGTAAGGCTATGGCATATGCATTTTTTCCTGAAGGCAGCATGGAATGATTGAAAATTGATAATCATGAGGCTGATACAATAAAGCAATGTTTTAGCAAAATCAAGCTGTTAGCAATGAATTTTGGTGTTCCAAACACCAAGTGATTGAGCCAAGTATTTAGAAAATATCTTTATTGGTAACCCATCCCAGAGACTAATCATAAGAAACTGATGTAGGGAAGGGAAGTAACATTATTAAGGACCTAATGTGTACAAGACACCAGGCTAGCATTGTATTTAAGTTCAGTTCTCACAGTGACCATGAAAAGTGAGTGTAAGTATCCCATCTTACAGAATAGAGAATTAAAGCCCAGAGAAGTAATAGGCCTGTGTTCCATATAGTTGTTAAATAGCAGGGAGCAAAAGCAAACTTGGCACTCTCCATGATGACCACAGTGGAAAGGCTAAGGTAGAATCAGGCTTGAGAAGACTACCTAGGACAAGGAAGGTGAACACCTGGCTGAGTGGAAGGGAGAGAAGGAAGCCAGAGAGCTCTAAAACCTCTTTGCTTGGCAGTCTTTAATGATAACAGGACAACACAGACTAGGGAGATAGAGAGAGAAACTGATATTAGAAGGGAAGTTGAGTCATGTAAGTCTGGAAGCAATATGAAACCGGTTACAAATTTAAAAATCATGTATTTTAATGTTCTTTGAATTAGCTTTTCAGAGATTTTGTCAATTTTTAATTAAATTATTTGAAATGTCCTTGATAATTTTTAAGAGCAATTTGTACAGTATAGTAATTATTTATCTTCTATAGGAACTTTATTTTTAATGTATAATTTATCACTGATTTTTACAGTAAATTTCACCATATCAAAATTTTTCATTTTGGTATGACCAAATTACTATCTTATATTGTTTCTTGTTAGTCTTCACTAAAACAGTCTTTCTCAGTCTTAGATTATACATATGGAATTTATTTTTTTATATGGTGTGAGATATGGGGGTTCAGTTTTACTCTTTTTATATTAATAGTTATATCAGTATTATGTATTAAATAATTATCGCTTTCCCACTAGGTAGAACTACGACCTGTCATACCTTAAAATTTCATATATTTCTGTTCCACTAATTAATTTGATATAATTAATATCATATTCATTTGAATATAATGACTGAATGGCATATTCTCATAACTGGTTAAGTTTTTTCTCTCTCTCCACTTTTCTTACTTCTTAAATATATATTTGAAGGCATTCTTCTATTTGAACTTTATGATCACTTGTTTGCCTCTAAATAAAGACTCTGATATATACCGAGTAAAGTTTTTCTCCTTCAGTCTTTATAGTTTTCTTACATGTTTACAGGCAGTTGTTTTCCCACATAAGCTTTAAGGTAATTTTATTTCCAATAGTGATTCTAATTGAAATTGAATTATATTTATATAATAACTTTTGGAGAATTGACATTTTTGGCGATATTGCTTTCTTAATATTATAAAAGTCTTCTCATTAAAGAATAATGTATGTTTTTTCCTTTCTTTAAATGTCCTTTATTTTATTTAATGCATTTTTACATTTTTATTTCAATATGTTTGCCATTCTTGAATTTATGACTATCATTTGGTAGCTACTGTGAATAATCTTTTTTCATTTTCTTGGTATTTGTTAATAAGATAGAGAAAGGCTATTGATGTATATTTGTCTTATACCCATCAAAATTCTCATATTTAATTCCAATTGTATTTTATTAGTGTCTCTAGGATTTTCTAGATATGTAGTTATATCACCAACCCCCATACTCTCTCCCCAATTTTTTCATTCTTTTCCAATGTTTATACCTGTTATTTTTCTCTTATTCATCTCTCTTTTAATTTTAATGGGGTGATAAGTCAGGGTACATAGGTTCAGAGAAAACATCTCAAGGTTATTTTGACATTTGATTATGTTGCCCCTCACCCAAAGTCAAATTGTCTTCCATCACCTTCTATCTGGTTTTCTTTGTTCCCTTTCCCTTCCTCTACCACTTCCCTTCTCCCCCCACCCCCAGTAACCACCACACCCGTGTCCATGAGTCTCATTTTTATATCCCACCTATGAATGGAATTATATAGTTCTTAGTTTTTTCTGATTTACTTATTTCACTCAATATAACATTATTAAGGGTCATCCATGTTGTTGTAAATGATTCAATGTCATCATTTCTTATGACTGAGTAATATTCCATAGTATATATGTACCACATCTTCTTTATCCAATCATATATTGAAAGGCTTTTTGGTTGTTTCCATGTCTTGGTCACCATGAACAATGCTGCAATAAATATGGGGCTGCATGTGTCTTTACATACCAATGTTTTTGAGTTTTGGGGTATATACCCAGTAGAGGGATTGCTGAGTCATATGGTAGCTCTATTTTTAATTTTTTTGAGGTACCACCATACTTTCTTCCATAATGGTTGTACTAATTTATGTTCCCACCAACAGTGGATGAGGGTTCCTTTTTCTCCACAGCCTCTCCAACACTTATTACCTGTCTTGTTAATAATAGCTAATCTAACAGGTGTGAGGTGGTATCTCATTGCAGTTTTGACTTGCATTTCTCTAATAACTAATGAAGATGAGCATCTGTTTGTATATCTGTTGGCCATTTGTATTTCTTCCTGGGAGAAGAGTCTGTTCATGTCCTCTTCCCATTTTTTTTTATTGGATTATTTGTTTGTTGTTATATATTGTTTGTTGTATATTGTTTGTTGTTTATTGTTGTATATATACAATATACAATATATTGTATGTTGTATGTTGTTTGTTGTTTGTTGTTGTATTTGTCTTGTATATATAAGTTCTTTGTATATTTTGGATATTAGGCCTTTATCTGAGCTGTTGATTGAAAATATCATCTCCCATTTAGTTGGCTATTTGTTTTGTTGGCAGTTTCTCTTGCTGTGAAAAAGCTTCTTAGTCTGACTTAGTCCCATTCATTTACCTTTGCCTTCATTTCTCTTGCCTTTGGAGTCAAATTCATAAAGTGCTCCTTGTAACCAAGGTCCATGAGTTTAGTGCCTATGTTTTCTTCTATGTACTTTATTATTTCAAGTCTTATATTTAGGTCTTTGATCTACGTTGAATTAATTTTAGTACAAGGGAACAAACTGTAGTCGAGTTTCATTCTTTTGCATGTGGCTTTCCAGTTTTCCCAGTACCATTTGTTGAAGAGGCTTTCTTTTCTCCATTGTGTGTTGTTGGCCCCTTTATTGAAAATTTTTTGACCATATATATATGTGGTTTTATTTCTGGGCTTTCTATTCTATTCCATTGGTCTGAATGTCTATTTTTCTGTCAATACCATACTGTTTTTTTTTTTTTTTTTTCTGAAGCTGGAAACAGGGAGAGACAGACAGACTCCCGCATGCACCCGACTGGGATCCACCCGGCACGCCCACCAGGGGCGATGCTCTGCCCACCAGGGGGCGATGCTCTGCCCATCCTGGGCGTCGCCATGTTGTGACCAGAGCCACTCCAGCGCCTGGGGCAGAGGACACAGAGCCATCCCCAGCGCCCGGGCCATCTTTGCTCCAATGGAGCCTTGGCTGCGGGAGGGGAAGAGAGAGACAGAGAGGGAAAGTGCGGCGGAGGGGTGGAGAAGCAAATGGGTGCTTCTCCTGTGTGCCCTGGCTGGGAATCGAACCCAGGTCCTCCGCACACTAGGCCGACGCTCTACCGCTGAGCCAACCGGCCAGGGCTATACCATACTGTTTTGATTGTCATCACTCTATAATATAATTTGAAGTCAGGTATTATAATGCCCCCAGCTTTGTTCTTTTTTCTTAGGATTGCTTTGGCTATTCGGTCTTTTCTATAGTTCCATATAAATCTGATGATTTTTTTGTTCCATCTCTTTAAAATATGACATTGAAATTTTGATGGGAATTGCATTAAATTTGTATATTGCTTTGGGTAATATAGTCATTTCAACTATATTTATTCTTCCTATCCAGAAACAAGGATTATTTTTCCATTTCATTTTATCTTTTTTGATTTCCCTTAACAATGCTTTGTAGTTTTCATTATATAGGTTTTTTACATTCTTTATTATGTTTATTCCTAGGTATTTTTTGTTGTTGCTACCATGAAGGGCATTGTTTTTTTGAGTTTGTTTTCTGATATTATATTGTTGGTATATACGAAGGCAATGGACTTTTGTATATTAATTTTGTATCCTGCGGCCTTACTGTATTGGTTTATTTTTTCTAGTAGTCTTTTTGTGGAGTCTTTCGATGTATAGGATGATATCATCTGCAAAAAGTGAAACCTTTGTTTCTTCTTTTCCAATATGATTGCCTCTTATTTCTTTCTCTTGTCTGATTGCTCTGGTTAGAACTTGTAGCACCACATTAAATAAGAGTGGAGAGAGTGGACAAACTTGTCTTGTTCCTGATTTTAGGGGAAAAGTTCTCCATTTTATGCCATTTAATATGATGTTAGCTGATGATTTATCATAAATAGCCTTTATTATGTTGAGATATTTTTCATCTATACCCATTTTGTTGAGTGTTTTAAACATAAAGTTCTGTTGTATTTTATTGAATGCCTTTTCTGCATCTATTGATTGGATTATGTGATTTTTCTTCTTTGTTTTGTTGATATGGTGTATTACATTAACCCAGGGGTCCAGAAACTATGGCTAGCGAGCCAGCTGTGGGTCTTTTGGTGGCTGAATCTGGCTCACAGACAAATCTTTAATAAAAAAATAACGTTAAAAATATAAAACATTCTCATGTATTATAATCCATTCATTTCCTACCACTCATGTTCATGGTTGTGGGTGGCTGGAGCCAATCACAGTGGTCCTCTGAGACAACACCAAATTTTTATTGAATAATGCATAACGTACATGGGTCATTGTGAGGTCAGGAAGTAAACTTTTCTTTTTTTAATCAAGTAGTCAGCTAGCTAATTGCAGAAACCCTTTTGATGAAGATGGCTAAAAGAAAAAATGATGAAGCTTGTTGTACTTTTCAGCAGGAATGGACAGAGGAATTTGCCTTTGTGGAGAGAGCAGGTTCTGCAGTGTGTCTAATATGCAATAATAAAATTGCATCGATGAAACAGTCAAATATAAAGCGGCACTTTGACACACGCCATACTACATTTGCATCAAAATATCCAGCAGGGGACAGCAGGAAGAAAGCATGTCAAGAGCTACTGTGCAGAGTGCAAGCTAGTCAGCAGCAACTCCGTGTTTGGACCCAACAAGGTGATTGGAATTCGGCTAGCTTTGCTGGTGCATTAGCAATTGTGAGAAACAGAAAGCCATTCATAGATGGGGAATATGCCAAAACATTCATGCTTGATGTTGCCAATGAACTTTTTGATGACTTTTCAGCTAAAGACAAGATAATTAAATGAATAAAAGACATGGCTCTGTCGGCAAGAACATCATGATGGCAAATCAAATTGAGGCAACACAAGTGAAGGACATAAATGCAGCACCATTCTTTTCTCTCACTTTGAATGAGTCAACAGACATAAGCTATTTATCCCAGTTCAGCATGATTGCAAGGTATGCTGTCAGTGACACACTATGTGAAGAAAGTCTTGCTGTTTTGCCTATGAAAGAAAACAAGAGGGAAGGAGTTATTCAAGTCTTTCACTGAGTTCTCTAAAGAAAAAAATCTACAGATGGATAAACTTATTTAGGTGTGTACTGGTGGTGCTCCATGCATGGTGGGAAAAACAGAAGATTCATAGTGCTTCTTCGTGAACATGAGAAGACACCCATCCTAAGTTTTCACTGCATCCTACATTAGGAGGTGCTTTGTGTTCAGATATGTGGTGAGCAGCTTGATGAGGTGATGTCACTGGTCATTCAGGTGGTCAACTTTATTGTTGTCCGAGCTTTAAATGATCACCAGTTTAAAACATTGCTGGATGAAGTTGGGAATAATTATCCTGGTCTGCTTCTGCACAGCAATGTGTGTTGGTTGTCAAGAGGGAAAGTGCTCAGCCATTTCGCAGCTTGTCTGAGCACAATCCAGACTTTTCTTGAAATGAAAAATGTCAAGCATCCTGAGTTAGCTAACACTGAGTGTCTCCTGAAGTTCTACTATCTCGTGGACATGACTGAACATCTGAAACAGCTCAATGTGAAAATGCAAAGTGTTGGAAATACAGTCTTATCCCTTCAACAAAGAGTGTTTACATTTGAAAACAAGCTGGAACTCTTATCGCTGACATTGAAACAGATTGTTTACTACCTTTGAAAAACTAGAAGAGTTTAAACATGCATGCACAGCAAGTGACTCTGCTCAACATCTTGATCTCCAACAGCTAGCGGGCTTCACGTCTAATCTCCTGTAGTCATTCAAAGAACGCTTTGGAGAATTTTGTGAGTGCACTTATATTTTTAAGTTTCTCACCCATCCACATGAGTGTGCAGTGGACAGCGCCGACCTGAATTACATCCCCGGTGTCTCCATCAGAGATTTTGAGCTACAAGCTACTGACCTGAAGGCCTCAGAACATGTGGGTGAATAAGTTCAAGTCACTGAATAAAGATTTGGAAAGACTTGCAGGACAGCAAGCAGAGTTGGCAAGCAAACACAAGTGGGGAGAAATGAAAAACCTTCAACCCACAGACCAGCTGATTTGTCACAACTTGGAATGTACTTCCCGTTACATACCACACATTGCAGCATGTGCGTATTGCTGTACTGATAATGTTTTGCTCTATGTATGCATGTGAGCAGTCTTTCTGACATCTAAAGAATGTTAAAACCAACCTATGATCATGTTTAACGAATGGAAGTCTCAACGCCTGCATGAAACTTAACCTCACCATGTATCAACCAGACTACAAAGCCATCAGCAAAACCATGCAGCACCAGAAGTTGTATTAATGGTAAGAAGTATTTTATTCATCATTGGTTAGCAACAGCATAACAATGTTATTAAAAATAATTTAGAGACTTATTGTACTTTAAAAGTGTTGTTCTTACATAAAATGCACAGATTTACATGTATTAGTGTTAAACATATTGTATGGCTCTCATGGAATTACATATTAAAATATGTGGCGTTCTTGGCTCTCTCAGCCAAAAAGGTTCCCAACCCCTGTGTTAACCATTTTACTTATGTTGAACTATCCTGGTGATTCTGGGATGAATCCCACTTGATCATGATGAATTATTTTTTTAATGTGTTGTATTCAATTTGCTAGTATTTTGTTAAGTATTTTAGCATCTGTATTCATTAGAGATATTTGTCTGTAGTTTTCTTTTTTTGTGTTGTTATTGCCAGGTTTTCATATGAGGGTTATGTTGGCCTCATATGAAAATGTGCTTCAAAGTATTGTAGTATTGTTTCTTTTTCAATTTTTTAGAAGACTTTGAGTAGAATAGGAACCAAGTCTTCTTTGAATGTTTGATAGAATTCACTAATGTAGCTGTCTGGCCCTGGACTTTTATTTTTGGAGAAGATTTGATAGTTGTTTCTATTTCCTCCCTGCTTATGGGTCTGATTAGGCTTTCTGCTTCATTTTGATTCAGTCTAGGAAGATTGTGTTGTTCTAGGAATTTATCCATTTCTTCTAGATTGTTAAATTTGGTAGCATATAGTTTTTCATAGTATTCTACAATAATTCTTTGTATATCTATGATATCTGTGGAAATTTCTCCTCTTTCATTTTGAATTTTGTTTATATGAGTCCTTTCTCTTTTTTCCTTGGTGAGTCTTGCCAAGGGTTTGTCAATTTTGTTGATCTTTACAAAGAACCAGCTCTCTGTTTTATTAATTTTTTCTATTGTTTTTGTGTTTCTATTTCATTTATTTCTGCTCTGATTTTTATTATTTCCTTTCTTCTGCTGGTTTTGGGTTGTCTTTGTTTTTATTTTTCTAGTTCCTTAAGATGTGAAGTTAAGTGGTTTACTTGGGCTCTCTCTTGTTTGTTCACATAGGCTTGTAGTGATATGAACTTCTCTCTTATTACTGCTCTTGCTGTACCCCAGAGATTCTGATATGTCATATTTTTTATTTTAGTTTGTCTGTATGTAACTTTTGATCTCTACTTTTATTTCTTCTTTGACCCACTCATTTTTTAAAAGTACATTTTTTAGTTTCCACATTTTTGTGGGTTTGTTTACCTCTTTTTTGCAGTTGAATTCTAGTTTCAAGGCTGTATGATCAGAGAATACGCGTGGTATAATCTCAATTTTTCTGAATTTGTTGATGTTATATTTGTGGCTCAACATATGGTCATTCTTTAGAATGTTCCATGTACACCATAGAAAAATATATACTCTGGCACTTTGGGATGAAATGTCCTGTAGATGTCTATCATATCCAATTCTTCTAGTGTTTCGTTTAAGACCAATATTTCTTTATTGATTTTCTGTTTGGATGAACGATCTGGAGCTGTCAGTGGTATACTGAGGTCTCTAACTATGATTGTATTTTTGTTGGTTTTTGTTTTTATGTCAGTCAGTAGCTGTCTTCTATATATTTTGGTGCTGCTTGGTTTGGTGCATATATATTAAGAAGTGTTATGTCTTCTCGCACTGGCCGGTTGGCTCAGCGGTAGAGCGTTGGCCTGGCTCTTGTTTGTTCACATAGGCTTGTAGTGATATGAACTTCTCTCTTATTACTGCTCTTGCTGTACCCCAGAGATTCTGATATGTCATATTTTTATTTTAGTGCGGGGGACCCGTGTTTGATTCCCGGCCAGGGCACATAGGAGAAGCGCCCATTTGCTTCTCCACCCCCAACCCCTCCTTCCTCTCTGTCTCTCTCTTCCCCTCCCGCAGCCAAGGCTTCATTGGAGCAAAGATGGCCCGGGCGCTGGGGATGGCTCCTTGGCCTCTGCCCCAGGCACTAGAGTAGCTCTGGTTGCGGCAGAGTGACACCCCGGAGGGGCAGAGCATCGCCCCCTGGTGGGCAGAGCATTGCCCCTGGTGGGCGTGCTGGGTGGATCCCGGTCGGGTGCATGTGGGAGTCTGTCTGACTGTCTCTCCCTGTTTCCAGCTTCAGAAAAATACAAAAAAAAAAAAAGAAGTGTTATGTCTTCTTGATTCAATGTCCCCTTTATCATTATGAAATGATTGTTTTTGTCTCTGATTACCTTTGCTGTCTTGTATTAAGCATTGTTTGATATGAGTATTGCTACACCTGCTTTTTTTGGGGGGATGTTATTTGCTTAGAGTATTTTTTCCAGCCTTTCACTTTGAATTTATTTTTATCCTTGTATCTTAGATGTGTTTCTTGTAGGCAGCATACAGTTGAATTTTTTTAATCCATTCTGCTACTCTGTATCTTGATTGGTGAGTTCAATTCATTTACATTTAGTGTAATTATTGACACTTGAAGGTTTCCATTTTATATGTATATATATTGCCATTTTATATATTGCGTTCTGTTAGTTTTGTATCTTGTTTGATTCTTCTCTTTTGTTTTTCTATCATTTGTTTTTGTTTGGCTGTAATCCATACTACTTTCCTCTGTTACTTCTTTTCTGAAGTCATTTGCTTTTGTGGTGGTTTATTCAGGGGTGCTTACCATTAAGTAATGGAAAGGGTACCTACCATGTCTACTGTAGTACACTGCTTCTACACTCCATCATCCTTTGCTACTGTTAATTTTTGTCCTCTTCCCGTTTTTGTTTTGTTGTCACAGATTAAATTTGATTTTATTGTGTTTTTGATGAAGCTTTTGCTAATGGTTTTGTTTTGTTTTTTTGTATCTGGTTGGAAAACCCCAGTTTGTATTTCCTGAAGTGGGGGTTTTCTGGTGATAAATTCCCTCATCTTTTCTGTATCTGTGAATGTTTTTATTTCTCCTTCGTATTTGAAGGATAGCTTTGATGGGTATAGTACTCTTGGCTGAAAGTTCCTCTCTTTCAGAACTTTAAATATTGGGGTCCAGTCTCTTCTGTCTTGTAGAGCTTCTGCTAAGAAATCTGTTGATAATCTAATGGGCCTTCATTTATATGTTATATTATTCTTTTCCTTGGCTGCCTTGAGAATTTTTTCTTTGTCATTGGTTTGTGCCAATTTCATTATGATGTGCCTTGGATTAGGTTTGTTAGGGATAAGATAACTCGGTGTTCTGTTTGCTTTTTTAATTCGAGGCTTTAGTTCTTTCCACAGGCTTGGGAAGTTCTCATCTATTATTTGTTTGAATATGTTCTCCATTCCATTTTCTCTCTCCTCTCCTTCTGATATACTTTATTATTTTTATGTTGCTCTTTTTGATGGAGTCAGATAATTGCTGTAGGACTTTCTCTTTTTTTTTTTTAATTTATGAGTTTCTCTCCTCATCTCTCTGTTGTGCCTCTAGTTGCCTGTTTTCTATGTCACTAATTCTCTTCTCTATCTGGCCTGTTCTATTAGCTAAGTTTGTTACCTTGTTTTTCAGTTCATGAATTGTGTTTTTCATATCTGTTTGATTTTTTTTTTCTTTTCTGTATTTTTCTGAAGCCGGAAATGGGGAGAGACAGTCAGACAGACTCCCGCATGCACCCGACCTGGATCCACCCAGCACGCCCACCAGGGGGCGATGCTCTGCCCACCAGGGGGCGATGCTCTGCCCCTCCGGAGCGTCACTCTGTTGCGACCAGAGCCACTCTAGCGCCTGGGGCAGAGGCTGAGGAGCCATCCCCAGCGCCCGGGCCATCTTTGCTCCAATGGAGCCTCAGCTGCGGGAGTGGAAGAGAGAGAGAGAGAGAGGAAGGAGAGGGGGAAGGGTAGAGAAGCAGATGGGTGCTTCTCCTGTGTGCCCTGGCTGGGAATTGAACCCAGGACTTCTGCACACCAGGCCGACGCTCTACCACTGAGCCAACTGGCCAGGGCCTTGATTTGTTTTTATAGTTTCAATTTTCTTGGTGATATATTCTTTCTGTTTGTTGAATTGTTTTTTGAGCTCCCTAAATTGCCTTTCTGTGCTTTCTTGTATATCCTTGTGTATTTTTAGGATTTATATTTTAAATTCTCTGTCATTTAACTCTAAGGTTTCCAAGCTATTGACTTTTTTCTATAGGTTTTTCCTCATCTATCTGAGCTACATCTCTGTCTTTTGTATCCATGATATTTGATTTATTTTTCCTTAATGGCATTTTATGGTGGTTTTGTTAATAACACTAATAAGAATTAATAAAGAATAAAATAAAAAAATATTAGAATTAAAAAAAATTTTTTGAGAAAATACAGTGAAGACTGAAAATTATATTGTGCTAAATGGAACAAAAACTACATAGAGTATCTGAATTGGGGAGAAATGACAAAGAGGCAAAAAACAAAGTAAGGACCCAGAAAATGGTACTAGGAAAAAGTTTGGAAAAAGAATAAAATAACTTGTTTTTATATGATGGTTGAATGAAAGCTATAGTGAAAGAGAAAAGAAGAAAAAAAGAAAAAAATTCAGTGACAAATGAAAATTCTATTGTATTAAGTGGAACAAAAACTACATAGAATATGGAGCCAGAGTTGGAGGAATGCTAATGAGGTAAAAAGCAAAGTAAAAAGCACACAAAATGCCACAAAAAAAATTTGAATCCAAAATAAAATAATTTGTTTGTGAGTGAGGATCAAATGAGAGGAAAAGTGTATGAGAAAAAAGGAAACCAAAAGAGAGGGAGAAAAAGAAAATAAAAGGAGTTATGGTTTTTGGAATGTAACCCCCATAGAGAGAGAAAAAAAGAATGGACAATGTAACACCTATGGGTAATGAAGTTCAAAATGAAAAGAAAAGAATAAGCTGCAAAGAGGATAAAATGACCAAGGTGGAAGAAAAAAAGGATAAAAAATGAAAGAGAAAAAAATGGAAAAAGTTATAGAGACTGTGGATTTTTCCTGATTTTGAGAGGTTATCTTATTTCTTTTTTTTTCCTCTCCCTCTTCCTAGTCGGTGGCTCTGTACCCCAGGCTCTGCCCCTGTGGCATGCTTAGGCATATTTGCAGTTGATGTGTCATTATGTTGATGGCATGAACTAGGCCTCAGTCTCATTGGTAGTTGGGGCTTGTTAGCGTTTGCAGGCTCCAACAATGGGAGAGTCCATTTTCCTGGAGCCTCTCCCCGAGTCTCTCCTTCCTGAACCAGTAGCCTGGGGACCCAGCTGTGAAGTTGCCCCTTCCACTGCCTGGAGAGTAAGAGGCTTTAAGAGCCTCCAAATCCCCCCTCTATCCCTACTCAGCACAGGGCTCTGGGTAAGGCTCGGTCAGTCAAAGCCGCCAGTGTAATCAGGCAGGGCTGGGAGCCAATTGCTCTCAAGGTGTCTTTCTATGAGCCTCCAGGCATGTCCAATATGCCTCAGCACTCTGTGAGACCACTCTCCACAGGCTTTTTGTACTTTGTTACCTGTATTGGCTGGCAGGAAGATGCCTCAGTCACTCTCTGCAGAACAGGAGCCTTTAAAAGCTGCCACATCCCTCCTCCAGGTCCTTTTAAAGCACAGCACTGGGTATGAAAGCTCTTCCAACCAGAGCCACCAGCTTAAGCAGGCAGGGGGACAAGCTGACTTCTGGTCAGTCTCCTTTCTAAGGTTCCCCAGGTATGTCTGGTTAAATTTGCCTTAGCGTTCCATGAGACTGCTCTCCACAGGCTTCTCCCTTGTTAGAAGCCTACAGCCCAGCCCGCCCAACTTCTGCAGTGTTCTCTGAGGTCTGCTTCATAGGTTTGTGGTTTTTAACCTGTATCAGCTGGCAAGAAGTTGCCCCAGCCACTGCTTGCAGAGCAAGAGGCCCTAAAAACTATCAAGTCCCTCCTCTGGGTTCTCTTAAATCGCAGACATGGGAAAGAAGACCTTGTCAGCCAGAGCTACTGCCAGCGTAAGCCAGCTGAGCAATGAGCAGACTGTGGGTTAGGCTCCTTTCAGTGATCCACAGGTCTGTTCTTCAGAGGCTGTCTGCAAGCTGCCTGTGCACCCCTCCTCCCAGCACTTCCATATTTTTCTTCCCAGCAATATGCTTTGTTAGCCTGTATGGCTGGCGGAGGTGCCCCACCCGGAGAGGTCCAAGCATAGGGAAGCCAGCTTTTATGCACTCCCCACACACTGTTGTTTGGGGAGCAGGGACCACACAGAGACATCAGCCACAGCTCACGCAGAAGGCCACTGCTGGCAGTCTCTGACCCAGCCCCTCAGTCCAGGATCCTGGGCACCCATGCCCTATGCACCAGGAGAAATAGCTCGTACACCACCCATGCTCACTGAATGGGAGACTGAGAGTAAACAAGTTCACTCCACAGGTAAGCCACTCGCCCACCTCAGCTGGGGCCGCAGGTGTTAGCTCTGCATGGGCTGAGCCTTGGGATCACTGTCTCCTTGGCCCAAACATCTCCACTCTAGCCAGCCCACCATCTCCACCCTAGCCCCCCCTTTCTGTCAGTTCCAAGTGGAAGCAGACCTTTCTCAGGTCAGTGAGGGAAGTGGAATACTCTTTCTCTGTCTTATTTCCTACAGAGTGGGTTATATATTCAGCCACCTTTTTGCCCAATCGTACCTTTGTTTGGTGTGTGTGTATTTCAGATGCTCCTGGGATTTTCTGTCTCTAGTTGTTGGATTTGTTGAAATTTCAGGGAGAGGCATCAGGAGCCTCCGTCACAGCACCATTACTCTGATGTCACTCATATATCTTAATTGAATTCATTTGAATTTCTGAGACTGTGTTAAATAATAATTGTGACAGTGAACCTCCATGTATACTTTCTGATTTTAATTGAAATAATTTGATATTTTGCCACTGAGAATTATAATTAATGTTTGATTTTTAGTAAATATTATTTTAATTTTTCCCAATTTTTAAAATTAATTTTAATTTATTGTGTTAATATAGATTCAAGTGTCCCACTCAATAATAACACCCTCACCCTCGAACTATGTTTCCCCCATTACCCTCTTTTGTCCCCTTCACCCTAGCTCCCTTCCCCCTTCCCTCTGGGATTTGCTATCCTATTATCTGTGTCTATGTGTTATGTATATATAATTTCACTAATCCATTCACCTTCTCTGATTCCATCCCCTCATCGTCCTTCCCTCTGACAGCTGTCCCTCTGCTCCCCACCTTGTCTCTATTTCGTTCCTCAGTTCACTTTGTTCATTCGATTCCACATATAAGTGAAATCAGATGTTCTTCTTTTTCTGCCTGACTTATTTCACTTAGCATAATAATCTCCAGGTCCATCCATGCCATTGCAAAAAGTAAGATTTTCTTCTTTTTCATGGCTGCATAGTATTCCATTGTGTATATATACCAAAGCTTTTTAATTCACTCGTCCACTGACAGACACTTGGGCTGTTTCCAGACCCTGGCTATTGTAAAAAATGCTGCAATAAACCTGGGGGTGCATGTCTTCTTTTGAATCAGTGATTTATTATTCTTAGGATATATTTCTAAAAGTGGAATAGCTAGGTCAAAAGGCAGTTCCATTTTTAATTTTTTGAGGAAACTCCATACTGTTTTCCACAGTGGCTGCACCAGTCTGCATTCCCACCAGCAGTGTAGGGGGGTTCTTTTTTCTCCACACCCTTGCCAGCACTTATTATGTCTTGATTTGTTAATGAGCACCATTCTGACAGGTGTGAGGTGGTATCTCATTGTGGTTTTAATTTGCATTTCTCTGATGATTAGTGACATTGAACATTTTTTCATGTGCCTGTTGGCCATCTGTATGTCCTCTTTAGAGAAATATCTATTCATTTTCTTTGCCCATTTTTTAATTGGATTGTTTACCTTCCTGGTGTTGAGTTTTAGAAGTTCTTTATAAATTTTTGTTATTAACCCCTTATCAGACGTGTTGGTGAATATGTTCTTTCATTGTGTGGGTTGTCTTTTTATTTTGTTCATGGCATCTCTTGCTGTGCAAAAGCTTTTTAGTTTGATATAGTCCCATTTGTTTATTTTGTCTTTTATTTTATTTTCCCACGGAGATATATTGGCAAAAATATTGCTACATGAGATAGCGGAGAGTTTACAGCCTATTTTTTTTCAAGATGTGTATTGTTTTGCGATTTACATTTAAGTATTTTATCCATTTTGAATTTATTTGTGTGAGTGGTGTAAATTATTTGTCTAATTTTATTTTTTCACATGTATCTGACCAATTTTTCCAACTCATTTATTAAAGAGACTGTCTTTACTCCATTGTATACTCTGAGCTCCTTTGTCAACTGTCAATAGACCATAAAGACATGGGCTTATTTCTGGGTTCTCTGTTCTGTTCCACTGATATGTATGCATGTTCTTATGTGAATACCAGCTGTTTTGAGTACAATGGCCTTGTAGTATAACTTGATATCAGGAAGTGTCATACCTCCCATTTTATACTTTCTTTTCAAAATTGCTTAGGCTATTTGGGTTCTTTTTTGGTTCTATATAAATTTTTGGAATATTTTTTCTATATCTTTGAAGTATGCCTTTGGTGTTTTAATAGGAATGGCATTGGACTTATAGATAGCTTTGGGTAGTATAAACATTTTAATGATGTTTATTCTTCCTTCCATGAGCACAATATATGCTTCCACTTGTTTGTATCTTCCTTGATTTCTTTTTTCCATGTCTTATAATTTTCCAAGTACAGGTCTTTCACCTCTTTGGTTAAATTTATTCCTAGGTACTTTATTTTCTGTTGTTGCAATAGTGAAGGGGATTGTTTTTTTAATTTCTCTTTCTGACCGTTTATTGTTGGTATATTAAAATGCCACTGATTTCTGAACATTAATTTTATACCCTGCCACCTTGGTGAATTCATTTATCAGATCTAGTAGTTTTTTGACTGATACTTTAGGGTTTTCTATGTACAGTATCATGTCATTAGCAAATAATGGTAGTATTACTTCTTCTTTTTCAATTTGGATGCCTTTTATTTCTTCTTTGTCTGATTGCTGAAGCTAGGACTTTCAGAACTATGCTAAATAAGAGTGGTGAAAGGGGGCACCCCTGCCTTGTTTCTGATATTAAGGGGATTGCTTTTAATTTTTGCCCATTGAGAATGATGTTGGCTGTCAGTTTGTCACACATGGCCTTTTTTATGTTGAGGTATGTTCCCTGTATCCTCGCTTTGCTAAAAGTTTTGATCACAAATGGGTACCAGATGTTATCAAATGCTTTTTCTGCCTCTATTGATATAATCATGTGGTTTTTAACCTTCATTTTGTTTATGTGATGAAGTATATTTACTGATTTTCAAATATTGTACCAGCCTTGCCTCCCTGGAATAAATCCCATTTGATCATGATGTATGATCTTTTTCATGTATTGCTAGATCTGGATTGCTATTATTTCGTTAAGAATTTTAGCATCTAAATTCATCAGGGATATTAGCCTATAGTTCTCTTTCTTTGTAGTGTGTTTACCTGGTTTTGAAATGAGGACAATATTTGTCTCATAATAGGAGCTTGGAAGTATTCCTTTCTCTTGAATTTTTTGAAATAGCTTGAGAAGGATAGGTGTTAGTTCTTCTTTGAATATTTGGTAAAATTTACCTGTGAAGCCATCTGACCCAGGCCATTTGTTTGCTGGGAGTATTTTGATCATTGCTTCAATTTTATTTGCTGTAATCGGTCTGTTTGGGTTTTTTGTGTGTTTCTAGGAATTTATCCATTTTGCCAAAGTTGTCCAATTTTTTGACATGTAGTTCTTCATAGTATTTTCTTACAATCCTTTGTATTTCTGCAGTGTCAGTTGTTACTTCTCCACTTTCATTTCTAATTTCATTCATTTGAGTTTCTCTTATTTTCTTGATGAGTCTGGTTAAAGGTTCATCAAACTTGTTTACCTTTTCAAAGAAACAGCTCTTGGTTTCATTGATCTTTTGTATTTTTTTTTTAGTCTCCATGTCATTTATTTCTTCTCTTGATCTTTATTATTTCCTTCCTTCTACTTTCTCTGAGCTTTATTTGTTCTTTTCCTAGTTCTTTAGGGTGCACTATTGTTTACTGAGCTTTTTCTTGCTTCTTAAGGTATGCTTGTAATGCTCTGAACTTCTCTTTCAGGACAGCTTTTGCTGTGTCCCATAGATTTTTGAGTTGTTCTATGTTTGTTTTCATTTGTTTCAAGGAATTTTTTTTACTTCTTCCTTGCTCTTGTTGTTAACCAATTCATTATTTAATAAAATGTTATTTAGCCTCCAAGTGTTTGAATATTTCAGTTTTTCTATTGTAGTTGATTTTTAGTTTCATGTCATTGTGATCAGAAGTGATACTTGCTATGATTTCAATCTTCTTAAATTTATTGAGACTTGTTTTATATCCTAACATGTGGTCTATTCTAGAGAATGTACCATGAGCACTTGAGTTTCCTTTTTTCTTGATGAATCTGAGATGAAATTTTCTGAAGATATCAATTAAATTTAATTGATATAGTATGTCATTTAAAGTCACTGTTTCTTTGTTAATTTTCTATCTGGAGGATATTGTGTCAAATGCTATTTTTCTGCATTTATTGAGATGATCATATAATTTTTACCCTTCATTTTGTTAATGTGGTATATCTCATTGATTGATTTATGATATTGAACCATCCTTATATCCCTGGAACAAGTCTCTAGGTTTGCTAGTATTTTGTTGAGGATTTTTACATCTGTGTTCATCAGGGATTAATGTGTTTCCTTATAAATACAGTTTTAAAGTTGTTATAATATGTTATATTCCCATATCTGTTATTTTTTAATTCACTTTTAGAATAAACTAATCTATCACCACGTTATATCTTCCAGCCATTGCCCCCAATAATGTGGTATGAATTGAAAGCATTCTAGCCTAAGAATGAAAAGATAATGCCTCTGCAAACATTAGACAGATGATTCTGACTTGCCACTTAGTCCTGATAAGTAAAGTGTTTACACCTGGGCAACAGATATGTAAGAAAACCTTGGAAACCCCTTTAGGCTATATACAGTGTAATTCTAATTCTAATTCTGATGCAGTTGGCTTATTTCCAAAGCTAAATACATGTTCGTAGTTTTACATGGTTTTTCCTTTTTCTTTTAAATCGACCTTGGATAATTTCAACTTTAATTCTGGTATGTAGTCTTTATGGTCATTACTTTTTTTTTTTTTACTTTTTTTTTAGATTTTATTTATTCATTATAGAGAGGGGAGAGAAAGAGAGAGAAGGGGGGAGGAGCAGAAAGCATCAACTCCCATATGTGCCTTGACCAGGCAAGCCCAGGGTTTTGAACTGGCAACCTCAGCATTTCCAGGTTGACACTTTATCTGCTGCACCACCACAGGTCAGGCTATGGTCATTACTTTTTTACATAAAATGTTTTATTTTGTTTTTTTCCACAATTTTATTTATTCTTTGAAATATGAACACTCAACAATTTAAATACAAGTGATAACTCTGGTGCATATAGTTTAATACTGGTTTAAGAGTAAATAATACTCTGTCAATATCAGCCTTAATTTGTCTTAATGCCAAAATTTAACCTTTTTTATAGGAAAATAAACATATAAAATAAAATTTTAAAGATTAAATTCTTGGTTCCCTTTTAAGGATTTATTTTCATAAGTTTTAGGTCACACTAATATAACCTCCAAAATGCACAATTTATCTCAATTGACAATATTCCTATTCAGGTCATTGTGACCCACAAATCAGTTACTTAAATGGTTCTCCTTCCACCTCATGGAATAAAGTGTCCTTTACTTTTGTCAGTAGTCGCAAATATTGGAAGACAGAATTCAGATAAATTACTTCAGCGTTAATATCTGTCCAAGATTTATTTGACCAATGTTCAAATGAAAATATTTTGCTTTTTGTATGCTTTTTGGTATAATTAATACACAAATATTTTAATAAGATTATTTTGCATGTAATATTTTAACATCTTTTATGGAATTTCAAAAATAGCCTTAATGAGAAATAATTTAAGTTGTGTAAAATTCAACCGTTTTAAGTGTACAATTCCATGATGTAGTGTATTTATAACCATTTATGACCATCACCATGACCTAAATTTAGAGCATTGCTATCACCTAAGAACAAAACTCATGCTCATTAACAGTCATTCTGCTTACCTATCTGCCTTCTGACCACACCAATCATTAATCTACTTTCTGTCTCTACAGATTTTCCTATTCTGGACATTTCATGTAAATAGAACCATTAAATATGTGATCTTCCGTGTCTAGCTTATCTGACTTATTGTAATGTTTGTGAGTTTCATTCATGTTGTAACCTGTATGAGAACTGCATTCCTCAATTAGTAGCTTTTTTGTTAAAGTGCAAAAATATCAAAATAAGTAATGTTCAGTAGAAAAATACTAATCTAGGAGTCAAACACTTCTGCCCTATCTATGCCTTTCACAGGTCTTTTCTTTTCAACAAGTAATTTCTTTCATTCAGTTACTTCATTGGTAAAATGGATTTATGATAGCCTTTCCTACCTACCTAAGAGCATTAGGAGAATTAACAAGATAAAATGTAGGAACCCCTATAAAACTATAAAAATATTATACTGCATTTCAAAGTGATTTTCCTGGTGTAATAGCAAACCAAATTATTATATTTAGGATCAAAGTATTAGAATTTCCTTAAATGTTCCTGTAATAACAAAGGAAAACTGTAAATGTTAATACCTGTTTGCCTCAAGTTCCATTTGTTTCCACTAATGTATCTTACTGTCAGCCTTGGTTAGCTGTAGCAGTCAGTAGTCTGCCTGCTCTTAGAACAAGTTGTTGAAGAAGAGAGTGACTACAGTTAATTCAAGAGTCATATATTGTATGATGGATAAAGGCATTATGAACAGAATTTCACTGTGACGTTTCTTGGAAGGTGTGATATTCAGAGGGAGCTCGGTGCAGTGAATTGACCAGTTTTTATGATTCCTATGAATCTTTGGACTCCAGGAGGAATAATGTGACTTTAGCTTCCAATAAAAGGGGAGAGAAGTGCTGACCTGACCAAATGGTAGTGCAGTGGATACGGCATTGACTTGGGACACTGAAGACCCAGGTTTTTAAACCCTGAGGCCTCTGGTGTGAGTGTGGGATCATAAACATGATCCCATGGTCAGTGTCTTGAGCCCAGAGGTCACTGGCTTGTACAAGGGGTCACTGGCTTGGCTGGAGCCCCCCAGTTGATGCAAATATGAGTTGATGCTTCTCATCTCTTTCTCTTCCTATCTGTCTGTTCCTCTGTCTGTCTACAAAAAATAAGTAAATAAAAGGGTAGAACTGCTGATTTTACAGACAGAAACTCAAGAAGGTTTGTAGTAAGCCTTTAGGTATACTAAATCTAACAACCTTTGAGAAAGACTAGCTTGATATTGGGACACTGGGCTGCTTCTGTACCCAAAAGCAAGAGAACACAAAAAATACATGGTTTTCCTGGGGTGTGACAGACAGGAACACACAGACAGGAAGGGAGAGGGATGAGAAGCATCAACTCATAGTTGTGACACTTTATTACTATTCTTTAGTTTCCTATTACCAAAATAAGCCATGTTTACTATGGATTAGGAAATTCTAGCATTCTCATAGAGTTATAAACATTTGATGTGTATTCTCTAAGACTTTCAGTTTTGAATATATATTTTTATAAAACAGAACAGAATTTTATAATCTCTACTCTCAATTCCTCAATTATGAAATCTTTCCATGTTGGAATACTTATAGTACTCTGATTTTGGATGAATCATAATTTATTTAATTGCACCCAATTTTTGGACAGTTGTTTTCACTTTTTTTTTCTGTTAAAACAATGTTGTGCCTGACCAGGTGGTGGCACAGTGGATAGAGCATTGGACTGGGATGCAGAGGACCCAGGTTCAAGACCCCGAGGTCGCCAGCTTGAGCGCGGGCTCCTCTGATTTCAGCAAAGCTCACCAGCTTGGACCCAGGGTCACTGGCTCAAGCAAGGGGTTACTCGATCTGCTGTAGCCCCATGGTCAAGGCACATATGAGAAAGCAAACAATGAACAACTAAAGTGCCACAACGAAAAACTGATGATTGATGCTTCTCATCTCTCTGCATTCCTGTTTGTCTGTCCCTGTCTATTCCTCTCTCTCTGACTCTTGCTCTGTCTCTGTAGAAAAAAACCAACAAAAAATAACATAAAACAAACAAACAAAAAAGATGTTGTGATAAACATCCTCATAACTAAAAATCTTTTCCTGTTTCTGTATGTTGCTTTCAAATCTCCTTAGTCTTAAAATTATAAAATGTTTTTGGTTTTTTGTTCACTATTATGGAGATGTATGGTAGAATTTTTCAAAATGCTGTTAGCACAAGGGAGTTTTGTAGCATAAAAGCACTCTTTTGAAGAAATTCTTGCCCTTTCCTCATTTTACTGCCATCCAAGCACAAGGAGGAAGGATGCAGGAAGAAGAATTAGTGTTCTCTGTGGCTGAAGACGCACTCCATCTCCTTCCCAGTTTTTCAAAGAACTAGTCCTGCACATGGGGTCTCTGTAAGCATTCTGACTGTAAAATCCAGTTCATTAAAGAAAGTTATGTGTATATGGTTATTTGACTATTTGAAAATGTCTTAAGTACTTTTAGATCTAAACTTCTTTGTCTTCCATATACTTTATTATTAAAGTAATAATAAATCTTTTTATTTTTTGTCCCATAAATTTTTGCAGCTAATATTCTGTTTGTTATAAGTCACTGTCCCTTAGTTAACTCTAGGCTGTTCACATCCATCACTAGTACTTTTCAGTATTGAAAGTTCTCATTCTCTCTATATATAATGGAATAATAGAGTTTTATAATATTGACCCCCATTTTCTCTATCATGAAATATATTATGTAATATATGATTATGTGCACTTATTTATTTGTACAAATTTGTCAGAAAACAAAGTACTGTTCTGAAGTATTCAGAAGTTTCTAAACCTATGAAGATTGTTCCTAGGAGATAGAAAAAGTATTATCTTCATTTTGTGAATTGAGAAGAGTGGTTAAATGACTCAAGCAGCATAAAAATAAGGTAGAATTTAAGATTCCTTCTGTCTTACTCCATCCATAATTTGTAATATTTTGTAAGCCCCTATAAATTATAATTATCTTCATGTTATATTGGGTTGATTTTATATTTAGAATTAAAAAATACATTGGAGGTTTAGAAGCTTCTTTTCTTTTCTTTTCTTTTTTTTTTTTTCCTTTTTCTGAAGCTGGAAACGGGGAGAGACAGACAGACTCCCGCATGCGCCCGACCGGGATCCACTCGGCACGCCCACCAGGGGCAACGCTCTGCCCACCAGGGGGCGTCGCTCTGCCACGACCAGAGCCACTCTAGCGCCTGGGGCAGAGGCCAAGGAGCCATCCCCAGCACCTGGACCATCTTTGCTCCAATGGAGTTTTGGCTGCGGGAGGGGAAGAGAGAGACAGAGAGGAAGGAGGGGGTGGGGGTAGAGAAGCAAATGGGCGCTTCTCCTATGTGCCCTGGCCAGGAATTGAACCCCGGTCCCCCGCACGCCAGGCCGACGCTCTACCACTGAGCCAACTGGCCAGGGCCGAAGCTTCTATTTTTTTTAATTCTGAAGTAAATTCTTGATCCTTAATATAGAATATAATTTATTTTCAAATTTCACATATCGGATTATCTCCTTAGCTTGACTTAATTCACTTCCTCACTCTATTATTTTCATATTTTCTAGTTTTCATATAGCTACAGCTGGACTGAATTGCAACTTTTTAGCTGCACCTATATTCACACCTATTCTAGCATCTGATTTATAAAAATTGACAAATGTCATTTCAGTCTCTCCTGGCATTATGCAGGAATGTTAATGTACTTCAAGTATACTTGTTTCAAAATAGATTTGAATTAAACTCTGAAATATAGACCCAAAAATGAAATGAATTTTCCAAGTGGCTGTATTACCATCTGAGCTTTATAAAATGTTGGCTAAAGTTACAATATGTTAATTTGCAATTGATAGTCAAATACTCATTAAAGAACTTTCCTCTATTATTGGTATATATTCTTACATCTGCAAAGGTGTCCTCTATTAATGCTCATTTAAAAAATGTTGCTGGGGCCCTGGCCGGTTGGCTCAGCGGTAGAGTGTCGGCCTGGCGTGTGGGGGACCCGGGTTCGATTCCCGGCCAGGGCACATAGGAGAAGCGCCCATTTGCTTCTCCACCCCCACCCCTTCCTTCCTCTCTGTCTCTCTCTTCCCATCCCGCAGCCAAGGTTCCATTGGAGCAAAGATGGCCCGGGCGCTGGGGATGGCTCCTTGGCCTCTGCCCCAGGCGCTAGAGTAGCTCTGGTCGCAGCAGAGCGACGCCCCGGAGGGGCAGAGCATCGCCCCCTGGTGGGCAGAGCGTCGCCCCTGGTGGGCGTGCCGGGTGGATCCCGTTTGGTCGCATGCAGGAGTCTGTCTGACTGTCTCTCCCCGTTTCCAGCTTCAGAAAAATACAAAAAAAAAAATGTTGCTGGCCCTGGCCAGTTGGCTCAATGATAGAGCGTCGGCCTGGCTGAGTAAGTCCCGGGTTCGATTCCTGACCAGGGCACACAGGAGAGGCGCCCATCTGCTTCTCCACCCCTCCCCCTCTCCTTCCTCTCTGTCTCTCTTCCCCTCCGTAGCCGAGGCTCCATTGGAGCAAAGATGGCCCAGGCGCTGGGGATGGCTCCATGGCCTCTGCCCCAGGCGCTAGAGTGGCTTTGGTCGTGACAGAGCGACGCCCTGGATGGGCAGAGCATTGCCCCCTGGTGGGCATGCCAGGTGGATCCTGGTTGGGCGCATGTGGGAGTCTGACTGCCTCCCCGTTTCCAGCTTCAGAAAAATACAAAAAAAAAATGTTGCTTTTGTAAAGGGCTAAACTCATCAAATTGTAGTATAATAATCCATATAAATGTTATCTAAATACAACATATTATGTTCATTCACATCAATTATATCTTATCATAAATTGTACCAGTTCAGCCACATAATTAACTAATTAACCATCTAACTAAATAAAGTCATTTAAAATGGTGGAAAATAAAACAGGTTTAAGTGTAAAGCCACTATCCCTTTGTTATCTAAAACATAATGTATCATTGATGAAGGCAAAGTGAAGTACTTTATTATAATTTCTCTAAGGAAAAGGGAGTATATTTTATTGATATTTATATACTGACCTTACCTATGAAATATAGGTTGGTACTCAATAAATGTTTATTGAAATAAAATAACATATTTATAACATAGTTGAATTGTAATGCCATGATATTAGATATTATCAGTGAAAACTGCACAACTTGTTCTCTTTCATGCATTTTTATTTTAGGTTAAAGATTAATTTAACCATAACTTTAAACATCTATTTGCTGACATTTTTATTTCTAATATCTACACATTTGCATTTATTCTTTCAGTTATTTTTTTGAGCAGCTTCAATATCTCAAACATTATAAATATAACAAAGTTCCTACTCTCCTGGAATTTACATTCTAGTGTTTCCATTGTGAAAAGTAAATGAGTGTAATGCATTTAGAATAATACCTGGCACATAGTAAGCACCCAACACTTATTAGCTATGGTGATGATGATGATGGGAGACACTTGTATATAAATGTTATTCAAAACCATGAGACTAGATGAAATTAGCTAGGGAGAAAGTGCAAGTAAAAAAAGTGCTGAGGACTGAACCCTAGATGCTTCCCAACATTTGGAGTGTATCTAGAATGAGAACCATTCATAGAGACTGATGAGCAATAGCTAAGGGAGTGGAAGGGGACAAGAGAGTATAGAATGGAAACAATAAGAGTGTTTTAAAGAGGGAGTATACTGTGTGTCAAATTAAATTTGGAATTGCCAATAGAGAAAGGTCATTCATAACCTTGAAAAGAATGATTTCTGTGGAGGAGGGGAGAAGAAAGCTCGATTGGAATGGGCAGAAAAGAGACTGCAGAAAGGCAAATCATAGAAAAAGGGAATGTGAATGACTAAGAAGTATAAAGTGAGATGATCAGCTTTAACAGGAAGCAGAAAAACTGCAAATTAAGCCAACAATGTGACACTACTTTGTATCCTAAGGATTGGCAAAAAAGAAATTTTAAAAAGCTCTTTCTAATAATAACTGGTAGGAAAGTAGGAACCTTTATTCAGTGAGGGAGAGGCTAGCAGGTGCATCCATCCTGGAACCATTCAGTATTATTTAATTATGTGTGTGCCTGTGACCTCATGAGTGTGCTCTAAGGTCATACTGGAGAAAAACTCCCATATGAGTATACTAGAAGATGTATTTTATTGCAGGATTATCTGTGGTGACCAAGTTCATTACTATAGGTGTAGATCAGTAAAATGTGGTGTGTGCACATGGTTAACCATTATAGATCAGTTAAAAAGGAACGAATCACATCTGTTGTATAGCTGTATGGATGGGTCTCAGAAAACATAAATGTGTAGCGCATGATCAGATGGTGGCACAGTGGATAGAGTGTCAAACTGGGATGTGGACAACCAGAGTTTGAAACCCCAAGGTCAACGGCTTGAGAGCAGGCTCATCCACCTTGAGCATGGGTTCACCAGCTTGAGTGTAGGGTTGCTGGCTTGAGCCCAAAGGTTGCTGGCTTGAAATCCAAGGTTGCTGGCTTGAGCCCAAGGTCTCTGCCTCGAGTACGGGGACACTCTGTCTGCTGTAGCCCCCTGGTCAAGGCACATATGAGAAAGCAATCAATGAACAGCTAAGGCGCTGTAATGAAGACTTGATGCTTCTCATCTCTCTCCCTTCCTGTCTGTCTGTCCCTATCTGTCCCTCTCTCTGACTCTCTCTCTCTGTAAAAAAAAAAAATCCATACCGTGTAGTGAAAAAAGAATTAAAATGAGATTTATTTATTTGTGCATTTTTTGGATACCTGTAATAAATACTATTTATTCATACATAAGAAGCAGGTTAGGCCCTGGCCGGTTGGCTCAGCAGTAGAGCATCGGCCTGGCGTGCGGGGGACCCGGGTTCGATTCCCAGCCAGGGCACATAGGAGAAGCACCCATTTGCTTCTCCACCCCCACCCCCTCCTTCCTCTCTGTCTCTCTCTTCCCCTCCCGCAGCCAAGGCTCCATTGGAGCAAAGATGGCCCGGGCGCTGGGGATGGCTCCTTGGCCTCTGCCCCAGGCACTAGAGTGGCTCTGGTCGCGGCAGAGCGACGCCCCAGAGGGGCAGAGCATCGCCCCCTGGTGGGCAGAGCGTCGCCCCTGGTGGGCGTGCCGGGTGGATCCCGTTCGGGCGCATGCAGGAGTCTGTCTCTCCATTTCCAGCTTCAGAAAAATACAAAAAAAGAAAAAGAAAAAGAAAAAGAAGCAGGTTAGAAAGCATACGTTAAATTCAAAAACATAGGTGCCCTCTAGAATGGACTCTTTTCAAATACAAATAAAGATGTCCCAATATTTTAAAACAAAAAAAAACCAACAACCCTCCCCTCCTTGTTAACATATTCTCCTCTAGATATGATTGGATTTCTCAGCTCCCTATTCAAAGAATCAAATGTGTTGTTTTCATTACAGTTTTAAGCTCATTCCCTGCTCCAATAAGTTCTCTGTCCTGTTCTCTTTTGTTGTGCACTGAGTTAATTAGACTCAGTGCACAATACGCTATCATACTTGATGTGTGCAAACAAGACCCCACTCTAAACAATATATTTATAAAGATGTCAAGCACAGAGAATACTATAATAAATGTGAGTGACATCATTCATATTTGACTGGTTTTAACATTTGGCCATAATTACTCTGTAGATTGTTAAAGAAAAATACACAATGAAACCCTTCATTTTTACTCTTCCCCATACAAGGATAACCACTGGTAACACTGGCCCAGCAGTTTTCTCATGGTGACGAGGGATGAGATTCAGAGCAGAAGTTGACAGTAGGTAGTTACTACCACCACCAATGAAAATAGCTAGTAGTTACTATTTCTTATTATGTGCCTGATACTGTTTTCCTCCGTACATATTTTAAGTCACTTAATTCTCAGAATAATTCTTTGCCATAATAACCATTTTTATAGGTAGGAAACTAAAGTGCCTAAATCCACATAGCTGGTAGGAAGCAGAAGCAGCATTTGATAAAAGGCATGCTGGCTTTAAAATTCATGCACGCCAGCTCTATGTTATTCTGTTTTAGGAATGTATTAAAAGAATAGTGAGCTTTGGTTTTTCCTTTTCTTCAATTGTTTTCACAATTTAATATATATATTAATATATAGTCTTCAGTTTCTCATTAAAAAAAGATTCCCCTGGATCTGGATCTATGGTTGCCAGTCCTTTTTCCTGCTTGTTCTTCCATTCTGCTACTAGAATCTGAACAATTTTCCTCCATATAGCACTTGGAAACAGATTTTTAATTTTTAATATGTAGACAGTTTTAAGCTTGAAATCTTTCTCTCTGTAAATACTTTATTTATTGTTTTTAAAACATTATACTCAATATACCTTCCAAATGACTATAAAGTTTTATTTTCTTTTATAAAATAATTATGAATACCTTTTATATTAGTAGTTTCTAGAAACCTTTCAGAATAACAAGATTCTCTTAAATGACTAATTACCCCAAATATGATGCCTGCTTAATGCTATCCAGGAAGCAGCTGGCTTTATATGAAGAGAGACTAAAAGCTCTTTTTGTCCTGTTCATTTAAAATCATTTGCTTCTTATTTAATATCTGCAAAGAACACAGTCCCATCATAGTAGAATTTGATGTTGTAAATTTTGGATTGTTTCCTTGAGTTCCACCTTACATCTGCATGGTGTTTAAAGCCAATGCTTCCTTTCTTTTTGTAGGCATTCAGGGCCTTTTGCCTCATAATCCAATGTCATGCTGAATGACAGAAAATTGAAGCTGAATTTACTTAACTACAGAGAAGACCTGCACAGAACAATACACTTACTTAAGAACTCTTTGCCACAGGAACTAAAGGAGCTGTCTAGTGCAGGTGGCTTAATCTCTCTGCTGCTTATCCTGTGTTCCTTTATTTACTAAGGACAGGAACTGGGCACTCTGCTTCCAAAAACAAAAGCACCCTGCTAGGCTACCAGAACCAATTATAAACCAAAAGGATGCTTAGGCCTGGTTCAAAACAGTCAAGATAGGGCCCTCTGTATTTTAAAAACAGTTCTTAATCCTCCTTTATTAGAGAAAGTATAACCAAAAGCTGTGATATGTTCATCAACTCCTAATTATACACTGGTGGGCTATTTACATTATGAGTTTTTTTATAATAAATATTTTTTTCTATGTTCTGTGATACCTCTCTGCTTATAAAAAATAATGTATTTGTTGACATTACTTGTATTTCTTGTTTCTATTTACTTCACATGACAACCTTCAGAGGTTCCTCTGTTTTGAAGTAAAATGTTTATTTGCTCTTCTTATTTTTACTCAGAGATGCTATAAAAACATAGAGAATGATCTGAAGACAGTGGCTTCTGTACTCGTTGGGTATTATGAATTAAAGACAAAGCTATCTATGTTATCTTGAAATAGGGAGAAAGGGAGATATAGGTGGGTATGTAGAGAGAATAATGGTGGAAAGTGTAATAGTTTTTCCTTCCTTGAGTCAAGTTTCACATCTAGTTTAAGATTATATACTGATAAAAGTACCAAGGGACATTTAATAGAAGTCATAATTGTTGTTTCTGATGTTAGTCTCATAAAGTTGGTCATAATGACACCATTTTGTCTTAATATTTTCTATTAATTATATTAATTTTTGAACTTTAAAAAAGTAAAATCTAAATGACCTCTTGAAGTTAGAAATTTCACTGGTTTACTGCATAGCTTATATAAAATAATTTTTGTTTATCTTAAATATACCTCTTTAAAGATATTGGGATAGGCCAAGGGTCGGGAACTTTTTTGGCTGAGAGCCACGAACGCCACATATTTTAAAATGTAATTCTGTGAGAGCCATACAATGAGCCGTATACATTACACTTTATCCAATACAAATTTGGTGTTGTCCTGGAGGACAGCTGTGATTGGCTCCAGCCACCCACAACCATGAACATGAGCAGTAGGAAATGAATGGATTGTAATACATGAGAATGTTTTATATTTTTAACATTATTTTTTTATTAAAGATTTGTCTGTGAGCCAGATGCAGCCATCAAAAGAGCCACATCTGGCTTGCGAGCAATAGGTTCCCGACCCCTGGGATAGCCTAAGCAAATCTAGACCCACTCTATGCATACTTTCATGAACCAATACCATACCCTCTTTTAACTTTTAGATTTTTAGTCAATATAAGAGTTAGAAAAATAAGGACTGTGGGATGAGGCCAACCTGAGTTTGAATAACAAGATCTCTGCTAGCCAGCTATGTGACCTTTGATAAGTTGATTACTATGGTCCTTGGAGACTTCACTGGTAAACATGGAACATGTAATTGTTTCTCATGGTAGTTGTGACTATGAATGAAGTGATATAGGAGAAGGCACTTTGTGCAGTGCCTGGACATGGTATACCATCAACAAACACCAGCTTCTTTCCCTGCTTCTTCCTCAGAGAATGGGTGGAAATCTTTTAGCTGTGCCCATGGAGTAGAGCCCTCTGCAAGCTCCCATGAACTTAATAACAAAGAAACACATTATTCAACTTTTATGAGATTACCTTATTTCCAATTTGGGGTTTTACTAAAAAATGCTGTATGTTTATGTTATTTTATCTTTTCTCTCATGTAATGTGAACATTTGATAATTGGAAAAGATTTACCCCACAAATATTATCTACCAAGTAAGTTTATATCAAATCTTATTTCAAGGGGCCATCCTCTCAAATGTATTGCCTCAACAGAGTTGAAGATCTGCAGTCAGTTTGACTGCAGACTAAGGCACTGACTCATTGTAAGGCACCAGGCAAGAGAATCAGAGAGGATCTCATGTTTTCTTCATCTGAAAAATGGGCTGTCAGCACCTACAAAGGCAGCTGCAGGGATAAATGAAATATGGGTGTGAAAGTGCTGGTGCACATAAAATTCATGCCAATGTTTGATAAATTCTAATTAAAACATTTGTTTGGAGTGAATTTATTTTCTGATTTAAGGAAATAGTTCTTCAAAAACAAAGTTAAGAAAGAAGATTGAAGATAAAGATATATATATATTATATATGCACATACATAAAATACATATATAGTATATGTATGCATCCATAAAGATTTTAAAGTTTATTATTAAAAATATGTTATTGAAACACCTGAGAAGATGTAGCATAGATATTTCTTAATTCCAGTGTTTTAGATATTTTTAAATAGAAACCAGTTATTCCATCTGTTTGTTTTGCACCTTATTCCCAAAAAGAGTTCCAACTAGGACTGTCCCTGGAGCTGGGATTCGGATCACAGTCCCCACACACAGGCTAATGGCAGGACTCAGGCAATTTAAGTGTTCTTTCTGCTTTAGTTTCCGTTCTGTATCCACACATGTTGGACACGGCTGTTTGAATTATCTTCCTTACACATTGTTTGAATTCCTCACTTTAAGATTATGGAAGCCAATTTTAGCTTTGAAAGTCACTAAAATGCCTATTAGATTCTCCCTGGAGTTAACAGGTTCTTTGCCTGGAGTTGCACAGGGATGGTCTGTGTCAGTTATACCAGGAGGCCCTCGCTGTCCTTTCAGTTCTGGCCACAGGAGCTGGCTTAGGCAGGCAAGTGTTTCTTCAGTGAGCCACATGATCAGAAATTCATGTGTGTTGGCTATATAAGTTTCCTTTGAAGACATCAGTAAAATTGAGCCTATTAGCTGAAAATTAGCATGATGTTAGGGGTCAAAAGAGGACAATAAATGGAATCTGTCAAAACCCATTAGTCCAATGGCATTTCAGAGCCAGGACAAGCTGTGTATGGCTATCCAGGCAAAATGGAATGAACAGGTGCATTATTCTTGGGGAGATGATTGACAACTCTAAAAGAAATTTTCTAATCAGCTGAATATATATTATGTCATTTCAGATTTACAGTGTCAAGTAGAGGCACTTGGGCTAAGACTTCAGAAGGCAGTGACAGAGCTGGACAGCTACAAAGAAAGGCTCATGTAAGATGGTAAACATTAAACAACCTGTGAGAATTTAGAAAGGTCCCTGATATGTTACCTGGGACTCCTTGGCCACGATTCAGCTGTATGGGCCTGGTCCACTACTGCTTTTCTTGGCCACTTTACTAGCCTAGATTGTATTTTGAAGGACCTGTATATATTTTTAAATATATGAGATGTTTCTTTCCCTCAGTAAGAAACTTACCTACCATGTATTAAAGCTTTCCCTGTTGTTCAAATTAGTAGCTTATGTGAGATAGTCTGACTATTTTTTCTTATTGTCTCTATATCACCTGCCCAGAAGAAACAACATTAAAGTTGTTTCTTAAAATTTCCAGTTTTAGATTCAATAGTTTGAAAATTTTGAAAAGCTGAGTAGTTATGTTTTATATAAGTAAAATAATTGACAAATGAATAATAAGAAAATGTCCTTGTAAAATATCCAGACCACTATTTCTTTTAAAAATGAAGGAATATATGCACACTTATATATTCATTGCAGCATTATTTACAGTAGCCAAGATTTGGAAGCAACCCCAGTGCCCATCATTGGAAGAGTGAATAATAATGCTGGAAGAGTGAAAAATAATGGTATATTACACAATGAAATAGTACTCAGCCATAAAAAGAAGGAATCTTATCTTTTGCAACACGGATAGACCTGTAGAGTATTATACTAAGTAAAATCAGTCAGCGGAAGACAAGTACCATGATTTCACTCCTATGTGGAATATAATGCACAAAATAAACTAACAAACAAAACAGAAACAGACTCATAGATAGAGAACAGATGGACAGATGTTAGAGTGAAGGGGTTTGGGGTGGGGGCTTGGTGATAAAGGGAAGGAGTTAAGCAAAAACAAATCCAAGATCTTGTAGACACAAACAATAGTACGGTGATTTTCAGAAGGTAAAGGGGTTGGGGGCAGATAGAAGAGGGTAAGGGGGGGATAAATGGTGATGGAAGGAGACTTGACCTGGGATGGTGACACACAATACAATATACAGATGATGGATTATAGAATTGTACACCTGAAACACATAATTTTATTAGCTAATGTCATGCCAATAAATAAAAATATCTCCAAAAAATGAATTTCAGAAATTTCAAAAGTTACTTTATAGTATAAATATAGGACATCTGCCTGACCAAGCGGTGGTGCAGTGGATAGAGCTTTGGCCTGGGATGCAGAGGAGGCAGGTTAAGCACCCAAGGTTGGAGCCTGACCTATGCTGGCGCAGCATAAATAAAGCATTGATCTGGAATGCTGAGGTTGCCGGTTCAATACCCTGCACTTGCCTGGTCTAAGGCACATATGGGAGTTGAAGCTTCCTGCTCCTCCCCCTTTTCTCCCTCTCTCTCTCTCCTCTCTAAAATGAATAAATTATACCATGCTGTTTTGATTGTCGTGGCCCTATAATATAGTTTGAAATCAGGTATTGTAATGCCCTCAGCTTCATTATTTTTCCTTAGGATTCCTTTGGCTAATCGAGGTTTTTTATAGTTTTATATAAATCTGATGATTTTTTTGTTCCATTTCTTTAAAGAATGTCATAGGAATTTTTATGGGAATTGCATTAAATTTATAGATTGCTTTGGGTAATATGGCCATTTGGATTATATTTATTCTTCCTATCCACGAACAAGGAATATTTTTCCATCTTATTATATCTTTTTTGATTTCCCTTAACAATGCTTTGTAGTTTTCCTTATATAGGTCCTTTACATTCTTTGTTATGTTTATTCCTAGGTTTTTTTTTTTTTTTTTGTAATCGTGAAGGGGATTATTTTTTTGAGTTTGTTTTCTAACATTACATTGTTGGCTGTTGTTGAGTTTTATGAGTTCTTTGTAAATTTTGGACATTAGGCCCTTATCTGAGCTGTTGTTTGAAAATATCATCTCCCATTTAGTTGGCTGTTTATTTTGTTGTCAGTTTCTCTTGCCGAGCAAAAACTTTTTAGTCTGATGTAGTCCTATTCATTTATCTTTGCCTTCACTTCTCTTGCCTTTGGAGTCAAATTCATAAAATGCTCTTTAAAACCCAGGTCCATGAGTTTAGTACCTATGTCTTCTTCTATGTACTTTATTGTTTCAAGTCTTATATTTAGATCTTTGATCTATTTTGAATTAATTTTAGTACAAGGGGACAGCTGTAGTCGAGTTTCTTTCTTTTGCATGTGGCTTTCCAGTTTTTCCAGCACCGTTTGTTGAAGAGGCTTTCTTTTCTCCATTGTGTGTTGTTGGTCCCTTTATCAAAAATTATTTGACCATATATATGTGGTTTTATTTCTGGACTTTCTATTCTGTTCCATTGGTCTGAGTGTCTATTTTTTTTGCCAATACCATGCATGCTGACAACAAAATAAACAGACAGCCAACTAAATGAGAAATGATATTTTCAAACAACAGCTCAGATAAGGGCCTAATATCCAAAATTTACAAAGAACTCATAAAACTCAACAACAAACAATCCAATAAAAAAATTAAAAAAATGGGAAGAGGACATGAACAGACTCTTCTCCCAGGAAGATATACAAATGGCCAACAGATATATGAAAAGATGCTCATCTTCATTAGTTATTAGAGAAATGCAAATCAAAACTGCAATGAGATACCACCTCACACCTGTTAGATTAGCTATTATCAACAAGACAGGTAATAGCAAATGCTGGAGAGGCTGTGGAGAAAAAGGAACCCTTATTCACTCTTGGTGGGACTGTAAAGTAGTACAACCATTATGGAAGAAAGTATGATGGTTCCTCAAAAAACTGAAAATAGAACTACCTTATGACCCAGCAATCCCTCTACTGGGTATATACCCCCAAAACTCAGAAACATTGATACGTAAAGACACATGTAGCCCCATGTTCATTGCAGCATTGTTCACAGTGGCCAAGACATGAAAAACAACCCAAAAGCCCTTCAATAGAAGACTAGATAAAGAAGATGTGATACATATACACTATGGAATACTACTCAGCCATAAGAAATGATGACATCGGATCATTTGCAACAAAATGGTGGAATCTTTTTTTTTTTTTTTCATTTTTCCGAAGCTGGAAATGGGGAGGCAGTCAGACAGACTCTCGCATGTGCCCAACCGGGATCCACCCAGCATGCCCACCAGGGGGCGATGTTCTGCCCCTCTGGGGCATCACTGTGTTGCATCCAGAGCCATTCTAGTGCCTGAGGCAGAGGCCACAGAGCCATCCCCAGTGCCTGGGCCATCCTTGCTCCAATGGAGCCTTGGCTGCGGGAAGGGAAGAGAGAGACAGAGAGGAAGGAGAAGGGGAGAGGTGGAGAAGCAGATGGGCGCCTCTCCTGTGTACCCTGCCGGGAATCAAACCCGGGACTCCTGCATGCCAGGTTGAAGCTCTACCGCTGAGCCAACTGGCCAGGGCAATGGTGGGATCTTGATAACATTATACGGAGTGAAATAAGTAAATCAGAAAAAACCAAGAACTACATGATTCCATACATTTGTGGGACATAAAAACGAGACTAAGAGACATGGACAAGAGTGTGGTGGTTACCGTGGTTGGGGGGGGAGGGGGGCGTAGGAGGGAAGGAGGGAGAGGAGAAGGGGGAGGGGGAGGGGCACAAAGAAAACTAGATAGAGGGTGACGGAGGACAATCTGACTTTGGGTGATGGGTATGCAACATAATTGAATGACAAGAAAACCTGGACATATTTTCTTTGAATATATGTACCCTAATTTATTAATGTCACCCCATTAACATTAATAAAAATTTATTTATAAAAAAATAAAATGAATAAATAAAAAAAACTAAAAACACCACCAAGGTTGCTGGCTTGAGCACGGGCTCACCAGCTTGAGCATGAAGTTGCTGGCTTGAGGCCCGAGGTCACTGGCTTGATCCCAAGGTCTCTGGCTTGAGCAAGGGGTCACTCACTCTGCTGCAGCCCTCCAGTCAAGGCACATATGAGAAAGCAATCAATGAACAACTAAGGAGATTAAGGAGCCGCAATGAAGAATTAATGCTTCTTATTTTTCTTCCTTCCTGTCTGTCCCTATCTGTCCCTCTCTTTGTCTCTCTCTCTCTGGCTCTGTTACACACAAAAAAAGAAAAAAATATATAGGACATTTATAATTATCAACACCAAAATAGAATTTATATAATCTTCTAAAAGTAAGTAAACTCTTTTACTTTGTGGTTAGCTCTGGTTTTCAGTTTTTATATTACAGAAAAATAAATCCCATAGGAAATATAAATATTTAGAATGCTTAACAACAAAATGTTGTGTTGACTGTGACCTACTCTAAGAACAATGTGTTAAACACTCAGTAAAATGGGTACGGAAGGAATGTACCTCAAAATAGTAAAGGCCATATATGATAAACCCTCAGCTACTATACTCAATGGTGAAAAACTGAAAGCTTTTCCTTTAAGATCAGGAACAAAACAGAGATGTCCACTTTCACCACTGTTTTTCAACATAGTACTATAAATCCTAGCAGTCATGCAAGAGAAAGAAATAAAAGGCATCCAAATTGAGAAGGAAGATGTAAAAGTATTACTTTTGCAGATGACATGATTCTGTATATAAAAAACCCTAAAGATTGCACCCAAAATTATTAGAAATAATAAACACAGTAAAATTAAGGGATATAAAAATCAACATACAAAAATCAACTGCATTCCTACATACTAACAATGAAATTTCAGAAAAAGAAATGAAAAAAAATTCCATTTGCAATTGCCACAAAAATAATAAAATACCTAGGAATAAACTAAACAAATAATGTGAAGGACCTATATACTGAAAACTACAAAGCATTATTATAAGAGATTGAAAAAGACACAATGAAATGGAAAGATATTCCATGTTCATGGATTGGAATCAATATAGTTAAAATGTCCATGTTACCAAAGCAATATACAAATTTAATGCAATCCCCATTAATAAAATTTTTAACAACACAAGGAGAAACAAAGTCCAAAAATGCCCTATCAAATTAATGTATACTTGAATTATTTGTAACAAAATAATTTGTTTTTGAAAAACAAGAAAAATCAAAATATTTATGCTTTATAACATTATGGTTAATAGTACAGTAAGCACAATAGTTCAATTTCTGTGTATGGTGACCAAGGTTGAAAGAATGAGTGGATGAGGATCCTTGGCTCACTAGGTCCAGTAAATAATTATCTAGGTGAGAAGAAACGTGAAAAAGAGAAATAAGATAATGATTTCCAGGAAAATAAATTGTTTTTCCCCAGGCTCTAGTAACATCAGGGAGCGCGTTGGCCATACAGAGTCCTCATGTAGAGAGCATCCCAGTCAGGCCACAGCGACTGTGTGACTTTGGCTTCTTAAAGCCCAAGAAATGAAGACAGAACAGTCCAGGAATAGGGAGGTAGGCTAGTACCTGCCTACTAGCTGAAATGGAATTTGTGAACACATCAAAACTCAGTAGAGAGAGTAGGATCCTGGCCAGTTAGTAGGGAGGCTAACACAAAAGTAAGTATACCGAGGAAAAGGAATAAAGCTTATTGTTTGTGACATGCATTGATTTTTACTAAGTGTGCACAGAATTCTCTATGTATATTAGGAGACTGCATAACAAATATGAACATATGCTTTGTGATTATTTTGTTAATTGTATTTCTGACATAATTTACAATATGAGTTCTGAGGAATAGTAAGAGTCAGAGGAGATTAGAATTGGAGGGAGGAATATACCAGCTCACTAAAGTCCATCAAATGAATTACCCGGGAGGAAATCGCTATATAACGAATGCTGATGCTGTTGTTTCCATTTATAAAGCTGGTGCTTCCTGCCTATATAAGAACTTGCTTAAAAAAAAATAACTTGCTCAAATTAGGAAATAGGCAGACTATCTGTTTTTAGAAATTTTCAGTTATCAAAGATAGAGCCACTTAAATGACCCCAGCTGCTGGAGACCTTTCTCCATGCTGGCTGTTTCCAGCATTGCCATATCTCTGCCATTGACTTTCCTTCACTATTACAGTGAAGTGCAGCAGGGTGGGAGCCTAGGATCAGAGTCTAGGACTGTTGCTCAGGGCGCTCAGAGCTCAGGAAGTCCTTAGTAATGTAAGTAATATAAGTACTGTTTTATTTGTAGATTTAAACCAAATTGGTGACTTGGCCATTGTTTTATGATAAATTAAGTTGGAAGTAAAAATAATTCACACAAAAATTTTGACATGCAATGTGTTAGTGATTGGATATTGACTATATGTATCCAACCTTTTTGACTTCCAGCAATTGGAAGGTGTTATGAAATCAGGTTTATTTAAAATTTTAATCTTCATCATTTCTGAGGGATAGGGATGGGAATAGGTTTCACATATCCAACTTAAGATCATTCTTTTGTCATTTAAAGATTTTTAAATGTTTTAATATAAGTTTTGTGTATTTTTACTTATGGGGAAGAGGCAGTTTTTAAGTGGATGAACATGAGGTTCTTTTTTCCCTAAGGTTTATAAGAAAATATTTTCCAAGGTTTATAAGAACTTGTTATGCGTAGGAAATGACTTTATTTTTTATTGATTGATTAATTGATTTTAGACAGAGAGAGAGAAAGAGTGTGTGTATGTGTGAGAGAGAAAGCATTTATTTATTGTACCACTTATTTATGCATTCATTGGTTTCTTCCCATATGTGCCCTGACCTTGGTGTTTGGAGACAATGCTCCAACTAACTGAGCTAACCAGCCAGGGCCTTGAAAACATCAGTTATGATGCATTGGGCTACAAGTAACAGAGTAGAATGATTTCAAGTTTAGCCAGTTTAGCACTCAGCAGTATCTCCATGGATTATGATGTTCCCTCTGTCTTCATCCTGCTTTCCTCAGCACTGGCTTCACCCCAAGGATAGGTCCCTTATGACCATTAGGTACCTATACTTCTAGGTACCACATCCAAATGTAACCACCTGAGAGGCAGGAAAGGCCTGTTTTTCTGGTGTCTTCTTAGAAGTGGAAAAAAGTTTTCCCAGAAGCCACCAAACAGCACTCTCTTTAAATCTCTTTGGCTAGAACTCTTTTTTACAACCTCTTCTAAAAGAATCACTGGCAAGGGGGAGGGGGCAACCACAGTTAGTTTGGATGAAGCAGGATTTTTCTTGAGAGCAGATAACAGGGCTCTGATGGACAGGAAGTAGTGTGTGTTCAGCAGGTAAACAATAGTGTTTGCTAAAGAGATAGAGTGTCAATGCTCCTCTGAAAAGTTGGTAGTAAAATATTCCATACATTTTATTTGTGTCATAATACTAGATTAATTTAGGGAAGACTTCCCTGAAGTAATGAAAACTATGGATGCTGTAAAATGTGACTTTGTTACCTTCAAATATATATGTAGCTTAGAAAAATACACATTTTTTTACTTTCACATATATGTTACATATATATCAAGATAAACACAGATAAATAAGACTAACAAGAAAGACTGCTATAGATGCTATTTAGGAATTCCTGAGAGAATACACAGGAAGGATTACAAAAATCAGGGGGAAACCAGTGTGTGCTGGGCATACAACATGCAGGACCTTACTTGGAATCAGTTAACACAAGAAAAGGGATGTAGAATCTGGTGAATCATCAAAACAGTGGTTCTCAACTCCAATCTGCAGAAGAATCCTGAGGAGCTTACTGAAATTGTATATTACAGTGTGACCTTCCCCACAGACCTGGCGCTAGGATCAGTTTCTGGGCTCCATTTCCACAAATAGTCTGATTTTACATTCAGATCTGGGGTGGCTCTGAGCAATTTGCATTTTTATGCACTCCCACTTGATTCTGATACAGGTTGTTCATTGCCACCCACTCTGAGGAATCATACTTGGAACACTGAAGTCACTGGCCCCTCACCAAGCTCCTGCCAATAGGCAGGCTCTGTGTGAAGCAGCATTTGTGAGGCATCTGCATCCAGAATACAACAATGAGTATGCGGACTGGGGCTGGGAAGCCTGGCTGCTACTGGAACCCTTGGAGAACCTGGGGTCTCCACACCCAAGACAAAAACCTTCAGTGTCCCCAACATGCCCTGCCCCTTCATCTCAACCTTCAGAAACAAACTAGGGCCAAAATAAACAGCAAAGGGACAAGTAAACAGAGAATCTTAAGGCTGAGAATGAACACCCAACCAGAGGCGATGAGAAAACCCTCCCTTCCAACCTTCCCCCCAAAAGAGCAATGGTTCTGAACTCAGGAAAAATTCATCACCCAAGGAAACGGTTAACTAGCAAACAGAAGATGTTAAGATAAATTTTTAAATTTAAGATATCCTTCAAAGAATTCTAGAATTGTAACCATAACAGAATAGATTGTTGTGAAAAATAAGCTATTAGGAATTTGAGAGATTAGAATATGATTAGAAATATTATCCCATTCATGTTAAAAAATAGGCATGACTGTGCACACACACATATTTAGATGCATTGAATAAATGACCTGCAGCATTACAGGAGTTCCATCTGCAAGGGAAAGTGGGCGTGTACAGAAACTTTTATTTGACTCTGTATACTTATATTGATATATTCCTTAAATAGCTTACGTTGTGAAAGGATTCACTTTTTAAAAACTTATTTACTCATTTTAGAAAGAGAGAAAGGAAAGAAAGAAAAACATTGATCTGTTGTTTCATTTATTTATGCATTCATTGGTTGAATCTTGTATGTGCCCTGACTGGGGATCGAACCCACAACCTTGGTGTATCAGGATGATGCTCTAACCAATTGAACTTACCCAGCCAGGGCTGAAAGTATTCACTTTTATGTATGTAATTAAAAGTACAGAATTCACTTAACTGTCTAGAGTGGTTATGCAAAATATATTTTTAAATTTCAGGGTCTTTTACTTTTATTTGCAGTAATCCATCCTCATTTAACTAATAACTTGAGCAATAGTCAGCTAATGATCATCATAAATTACTAATTTGTAAAGCTCTGACTTGACCTCTCAGCAATATCTGACACATGTGACCAGTTTGCTCTCGGGGCATTCTCTCATTATTGCCTTCTGAGATACAATATTCTGATGTTTCTTTCACCTCTCTGGTCGTGCATGAGATATTTTTGCCTCACAAATAGGTGGCCTGGTGGCATTTCAGTGTCAGAGTATAGATCTGTCTTTCACGTGATCCTAGACCAAACAGGTTATGCTTACTTAATTCATTCATAAAATACAACATGCTTGCTGAGTGGTAATGATGTGTAACTGTTGTGTACAGGCACCAGGTGCTGGAGTAACAAGAGTGACAAGCTCCAATAGAGCTGTTTAGGTAGTGTTAAGGGCTGCAAAAATACAGAACAGGCATAATAGGATGTGAGTGATGGGGAAGGGTGGGTATCCCTTTGATAGAGTGGCATCCCTGAGCTGTTGAGTTAAGATCTGAGTAACAGAAAAAAACTAAAATATTAACATCTGGAAGCAGAGAGATCAAAGGCCTTAAATTATTGGAGTGAGTTTTACAAATTAAAAAAAAAAAAACATGAAGAAGGCCAGTTGTGATAGACACACACATAGGTTTCCAAAAACATGCAAATGTCCTAATCCCTGGAATCTGTATGTTACCTTATATGGCAGTGGTCCCCAACCTTTTTTGGGCCACGGACCAGTTTAATGTCAGAAAATATTTTTATGGACTGGCCTTTAGGGTGGGACGGATAAATGTATCACGTGACCGAGACAAGCGTCAAGAGTGAGTCTTAGATGGATGTAACAGAGGGAATCTGGTCATTTTTAAAAAATAAAACATCATTCAGACTTAAATATAAATAAAACAGAAATAATGTAAGTTATTTATTCTTTCTCTGTGGACTGGTACCAAATGGCCCACAGACCGCTACCGGTCCGTGGCCCGGGGCTTGGGGACTACTGTTATATGGCAAGGAGGACTTTACACATGTGATTAAATTAAGGATTTTTATATAGGGAGATTATCTTGGATTATTTGGGCTGATCCAATGTAATAAAAAAATGTCCTTATCAGAGGAAAACAAGAGGGTCAAAGTCACAAACGTAGATTTGAAGATGAAGCAGAGGTTGGAGTGATGTTATTTGATGGAAGAAGGAGCCACAAGCCAAGGAATGTAGGTGGTCTCTAGAAGCTAGAAAGGTGAGAAAACAGATTCTCTCCTTGGAACTGCCAGAAGGAACACAGCTCTAGTGACATCTTGATTTTAGGACTTTAGACCTCTGAGCTATAAGATGATAAATATACTTGTGTTGTTTTAAACTGCTAAGCTTGTGGTAATTTATTATAGCAGAAGTAAGAAATTAATACACCAGTAAGTCTAGAGCCTAGTCATGAATTTGGATTTATTCAGAGAACAATGGGAAACTGTTGGAGGATTTCTGGCAAGTGAGTGAACTGATCTGATTTGTTTTAAGCAGGCAGCATGGCTACTGCTGGAGAACAGACTGCAGCAACCAGGGAGACTAGGGGGAAGCTGTGCATTCATACAGGTGAGAAGTGACTGGGTAGTATAAAGCAGTGGTTCTCAAGCTCTGGGCCACGGACCGGTACCGGTCCTTGGGCCATTTGGTACCAGTCCACAGAGAAAGAATAAATAACTTACATTATTTCCGTTTTATTTATATTTAAGTCTGAACGATGTTTTATTTTTTAAAAATGACCAGATTCCCTCTGTTACATCCATCTAATACTCACTCTTGACTCTTGTCTCGGTGACGTGATACATTTATCTGCCCTACCCTAAAGGCTGGTCCATGAAAATATTTTCTGACATTAAACCGGTCTGTGGCCCAAAAAAGGTTGGGGACCGCTAGTATAAAGCTATAGTGTAGAGACAAAGAAAAATATATATTGGAGGCCAATCTGACAGGATTTACTGATGGAGTAGATGTGGCTGTGGAAGAGGGGACTGGAAAGGAAAGGAGGGAATAAAGGATGGCGTTTGGGGTTTTTCAGCATCAGGGTGGACAGCTCAGAAGCAGCACATTATAGTGGCTAAGAGCCTAGATTCTAGACCAGACTGCTGGGGTTCAAATCCCAGCACTACTAAGTAGTAGTCATGTCACCTTGGGCACATTGATTATATCTCTAGTCTCAGTTTTCTCAGCTCTAAGAAGGGAAGATGGGCTGCTTTGAAGGTTGCATCAGATATATAAGGTGTTAGCTTTTAGGATCATTACTGTGTTGGTGCCATTTATTGAAGTGAGAAAATCTGTAAGAGAAATGGACATGGGAGTGAAGGAGATAAAAAACAGTACTTTTGATCTGTTAAATTTGAGATGCCTTTGGATAGCAAAGTAAAAATATCAAGGAGGTGGTTTGAGAATGACTAGTTCATATAAAAGAGTAGAATGGTATGGACCCTTGTCTTTCAAATTAGGGGAAGATATCCAATTATTTCATCTGATTTCGTTCGCTTTGATTGGCAGGAACACCAGTGGGCTTTCTGAAGGCTTATTTAAAGCAGTTGAGGAGAGAGGATTAACACTATTTGCCTAGAGTAAAAGAAGGAATGCAGTGTTTAAAGAGATGTATGCATTCCTTCTATTCCTTTCAATTTCTCCCATCCTAATGAAGGTGAAGAAAACAATTGGGTAGTGAAGGGCAGACCATAGAAAGAGTGGCTTAACTAGAGTGGGGATGAGAATTGACCCTGGTGACACCAGGGGAGTCTTGGGACGTTAGGCTCTCTAGAGAGCAGGCTTTGTTTAAAAATGCAGCCAAGATTAATTGTCCACATAGTTAATAAAGTAACCACTAAAAGGAGTTCTACTCCCTGTCTCTAGATTTGGAAAAGTGCTTACAAGAGTTTGAACACAGTGTGAACATTTTGGGGCTGCTGAATCTCAAAGCATTTTTGTTTCTTTAAAATATTGTTTTCCATTGATTTGAGAGGGAAGAAGGGAAGAGAGAAAAGTATCAGCTCATTCCATTTAGTTGTTCCAAATAGCTGTGTAGTCATTGACTGCTTCTAGTTTATGTTCTGACCGGGGATCGATCCCAAACCTCGGCGCTTCGTGACAATGCTCTATCCACTGAGACATCCAACCAGGACCTCAAAATAGTTTTTAAAGTAACATTTTTGTCTGATTTCAATGCTAATGTATAAAACTTGGGAAATACAGGAATATAGTAGAAAAAAGAACACTGTAATTATATTAGAATATATCCTTATAATTTATTTTTCTAAATAATGTAATTTTTAAACATATGTTTATTTAGTGATCTATGATCTTATAATATATATTTACTTAGTTATCTTTTCCTATGTCATTACATGATAGATTCTTTAATAATTATTTAATGGCTCTAAAGTATTTCAATCTATGGGTGGACCATAACTTATTTACTAATCCTTTGTTTTTTAGAATTTCCAAATTTTTTACTTTTATAAAAAAATACTTTGAAATTCATATAGGTAAGTCTTTCTACTCACATACAGTTATTTTCTTAGGATTTTTGCTAGAACCAAACTTGCATATTTTAAGGCAGGGGTCTCAAACTTGCGGCCCGCGGGCTGCATGCGGCCCGCCGAACAATTTTGTGTGGCCCGCAGACTAATCCACAAAGTTCAAAATATTTTGGATAAAATTAAGTAAGCCTAAGGGCCTACTTGTATTTTTCATTTCTCTAGCATCCTAGCTAGATATTAGCTTAGTTAACAGCAGTTGTGATGCAAACTACAGTTTCTGGTCGTTTTGTGACACTGTGTAAACTGCATGTACGATTGTGCTTGTTGTACTGATTTTTTTTTTGTTTTCAACTGCAGTGAGAAAAGTGTTGCGTAACAGTTGCCTTTTGTAGACCTAGTGCGGCCCACCGAATGGCTGTGATCTTGCTCTGTGGCCCACATGCTGAGTTGAGTTTGAGACCCCTGTTTTAAGGGTTTTAACACATAATAATGTCTCATTGCACTCCAATAAGATTATACTGATTTTCAATCTCAGCAATATTTGTAAATAACCATCTCTCTTAGCCAATACTGGGTATTATAACTAAAAAGGGGAAAAAAAAGTTACTAGTTTATTTGGTAAAAAATTGTACCCCTGCATTTTTGGCTCTTTGTATTCTTTGCTTTGTGATTTGTCTGAGCAGAGCCTTTGCCCACTTTCCTAATGGCATATTCATCTTTTCCTGATTCCTTCTTTCCTAATATTTTATTTGGAAATAATTTCCAAATACTCTGATTCTCATCAAAATTTATATCTAGCTATAGGAACCATTAATGATTTTTGCCTTATGCCTTATCCAGTCTTTACTATAGAGGTTGCTAAGTGATGATTTTCCAACTCCAGCCCTCCCTCCCACAATTTGTCAGTCCTCAGCATTTTACTTAAACAAGAGTTTCCCTTCTTCCCATTTATAAAAAATGTACTATTGGTATGACTCATGAATTCTTACTTTTTCAATGGTTTATAATTTATTACTGTACTTAATTATTTGGGTACACAGATTGTCCTAGGCTTAGCTAGTGAGAGCTCCCGCACGCAGGCTTGTGTGACTTTGGAACATGATCTCGTCACATTTTATAAGCACTTTCTTCCTTTCTGGCATAAGATGTTTCAGATAGGCCTTCTCTGTCCCACCCTTGGAGTGCACCATTTCTCTGAATAGTCTACTTCCTCTGAATGGGGAATGGTATTAGAGACCAAGATCTGTGCTCTAAGTGTCCTTCCGCACTACTTGACTCTGGTGATGGTTTCATTGGGCTCACTCTTCATTTAGTCCAACTTATCAAAATGCATGCAGTTTCATTGTATGTCAATATAATACCTTAATAATAAAGAAAATAACATTTTTATAAAAAATGGAAGACTGTAATAGAATGTTCAGGAATAAAAGCTGACTGATAAAATTTTAAAGAAAATCAAAGTGATTACTATAAAATTCACTAGAATTTTTTTTAAGGTGAAAGGATTTTGCTCAGTTAGGACCAGTAACATGAAGCTTCTAGGGTAGCTGTTAAAATTTTATTTTTTTACCTGGATGGTAGTTATAAGAATGTTCTGATAATTTATTACATTATGTTTCTTAATGTAATTTTCTGTCTTACAATTTTATCATATTTTACTATAAAAAAGTTTAAAGATAAATGAAAGTTATTCATGTTCATGATGTTTTAAAATTATTTATTGGACACTAAAGTCATTCTGCAAGTAGAGTAAACCCACTGATAATCTAAGTAACATTTCATTGTACAATATAAGCTATTTTAAGGTACATCCAGATAATGATTTGATAAACAGTCTATATAAACTTAAATTGGAATATTAACCTTTCTTCATATAATAACTTTTTCTTCTCCCTCCTCCTTCTCCCCTTCTTCTTCTTCTCCTTCTTCTTCCTCTTCCTCTTCCTCTTCTCTTCTTCTTCTTCCTTCTTCCTTCATTTTCTTCTTCCTTCTTCCTTCATCTTTCTTCTTTCTTCTTTTTTTCAAGTGAGAGGAAGGGGAATATAGACAAACTCCTGCATGCACCCCAACTGGGATCCACCCAACAACCCCCATCTGGGGCTGATGCTCTGCCCATCTGGAGGCATGCTCACAACCAAGCTATTTTTAGAGCCTGAGGCAGATGCTCCACAGAGCCATCCTCAGCTCCTGGGGCCAATGAGCTCAAACCAATCAAGTCATGGCTGTGGGAGAGGAAGAGAGGATGGGGGGTGAAGGGTGTAGAAACAGATGGTCACTTCTCCTATGTGCCCTGACTGGGAATTGAACCTGGGACATTCACATGCCAGGCTGACTACCACTGAGCCAACTGGCCAGGGCTATATTAACTTTTGAGTATTGTTACAAAACCCAATTATATAAGATCAAGACAAATGTTTATTTCAGTTTTAGAATTTCCTTTGTGTTTTCTTAATAGTTTTTGTTTCTCCGCTAAGATTTTAAAAACCTTTTCATTAATTAAAGTAGATTCTATGAACAGAATTATAATTGCTCCTTTAACAATCTTTTTCTGATCATTTCAATGTTTGATTCATCTCAGTCAGTCCATACTATCTTTTCTCTCGAGAATGGGTTATGCTTTTCTGTTTTCTCCTATGTTGAGTAATTTTTATTTTGGAAATTGTGAATGTTATGTTATGGAGTTTCTGGATTCTGTTATATTCCTCCAAATAATGGTGGGGGTGGTGTTGCTTTAAGCAAGCAATTAATTTGGTTGGCTTCACATTGCAAAATGCTTCTAAGGCAGCAGCTCCATGTCAGTTTGGTCTGTGTGTCTTTCACTAGGCTGGTTGTAATCTGCCCTATGTGCATGGAGTTCTGAGCTCAGCCAGACATGTCAGGCAGAGTTTATATGCAGTATTTGGGACTCCCTATCTCTGGCTCTCTCCTATTCAAGGTTCACCCTTTACTTTATAGCAGCTATTGTTTCCTCAACACTGTCCTCTAGTTCTCAGACCAGAATGACTGTGAATTTGCTACCAGTTTTCTATCAGAATTTTAATTTCCCCTACATGGTGCAGACTGGGGCCTGCTCTCAAATGTAAAATGATTAAGCAAACAAATAACCTGATATCAAGCTGTCACCTCACTCCAAGAGTCAGCTTCCTTCCAGAATCTGCCTGCTTTTGGTCACTTTCCAATACATTCACATAGGAGTTTTTCTTTTTTTCAAAGATGTTCAAAAATAAGGCTTTTTATTTAAGTTGAGATTAGTCTAATAGGAGCTTACTTGGTCATTATAAAGGTAGACTAATGTTTATTTCTTTAAAGAAATAATAAGATGATGTTAAGAACTTTTTTCTAAATAAAATGATAAAGAAAAACACCTATAGTCAGATTAACAGATTAAATAGTTGTAAAAGAAAAATCCTTTGACTGTATATTTCAAGGAAATCTTCATATATAACCACAAGCAGAATATGAAGATAAGAAAAGTAATAAAGGAAAAGCATGTTTAAAACAGGAAAACAGTTATAGTTTAGCTATTTTGAAATAAAATATTTCAACCACTTTTGTCTTATTTTAGGGATAAGTCTAATGAAGCTGATGACTGTCAAAGAGAACTTAGAAAACTGAAATTTGAATCCATTATTTTTGAATCAAGGTATACTTTGTAAATTTTTTAATTAATATTTTTTAGTACTGTAATTGAATTTGAAATTATATTTTAAATTACATTTTATTAAATATGTACTTAGGTTTTCTTATTATAGTGCTTACATATATATTACACAATTTAAGTTTATAATAACTTAAAGCTGATTAGAGATTTTTGCCTTTGCCTAGATGGAAAAATTTTAATATCACAGAATTATCCCTTTTTCTAGCATTCTTAATTTTTATAAATTAAAGTTATAATCTCTAATTTCAAGTGGAATTTTCATATATCTTTGATGAACACGAGAATATAGTATCTAATGCACATTGATGGATTTTTTTTCTATTCCTTTTTAGACACAGCATATTGCTTAAAGAGAAAGAAGAGTCTTTAATGGCTTTTCAACAAATATGTAAAACTTTACAGGAAGAACTGACTGCAAAAGAAAAGCAAGAAGAAGACATAAAAAAGAGAGTTAATCTTACAGAAAAGGAACTAGAGATAACCAAAACTCTTCTGAATCAGACAAAGGAAGAGGTTGTAGCACTGAAACATGAAAGGTACAGTCAAGAATAATTTTTTCCAAAAGTATTTTATGTTTATGTTAGTATTCCATACATATTTGAAACATCAAGGTGCTACATATTTTAATAATAACTAGTTGCAGGGTTAAAGATGTATTTCACCTGAAAGGCCATTTCATCCTACCACCTCATTTTATAGGGGTCAAACTAAAGCTTCAATTAGTTAAATTTCTTGCTTAAAATCATACAGTCAGTTAATGAAAGTGGAGATGGAACACACATTGCATTTGATGTGAGCTTTTTATTGGAAAGACTCAAAAAGACCATGTGTGGTACTTTGCTGAATTCACCTGGGCCAGTAATTGGTGTAGTCTGTTGTTTTCCAATAGAGAAACATCTTTTTTGTACACATTTCTTTTTACTGGTTTCTGCTTTTCTTCTTTGTTGTTTGTCAACACCTCTTACTGAGAACTTGCCATAGCACAGTTACCTCTGGTACTGAGGTCGTACCTAGGGTGCTGAGAAACACACTCATTCAGTCTTCCTAGATATGTTCACTGTTCATTTGTCATTAAATTAACCTTCACTACTTAATATCTTTACTTTGCTTTCTTTCTTTCTGAGTCCTTAGATTTAAATGTATATTTGATATATGGCACAAATTTTGGGTTTTTTTAAATTGGTTTTTATCATATCTGGAAGTCTTTAATAGGAGATATTATTCCATTTACTGATATAATTATTGCATTCCAGAAGAACACAAGTTCCATAAAGGCAAGAATTTTTGTTTTATATTATTCTCTGTGCATAAAAAAATTATTATTTGGCTACTTATTTTATAGTCTTCTTATCAGTTTCACCTTTTATTTTATTTTTTATTTTATTCATTTTATTTTATGAGGAATTGTCTGCTTTCTAATTTAGAAGAGTTGTAATCATTTTTTAGTTCTTTAAAGAGTAACTATTTGCTAAGGGAGAGTCTGAGAGTGGGTCCCCAGAAGTAGGAAGCTTATAGCTTAGAATTTGGTTTCTTGTCTCAGAACTTTCTCACCAACACTCTGCCTGGGTCATATCTGTCTCTAGTCCAGGCTACCGGGGGGTCTGTCTAGTTCACAGAGAAACAAGTCTTGTCTCTGCTTCATTCTGGAATGAAAACATTTACTTCTGTTTGATTAAGGATGAATAACTGAAGAGCTGATTACTAGCCACCATTTCTTCCTTTTCTGCCAAACCAATCACCTAGTTTTTGCACTTTGTAGTAATATGACTCTTCCTTCCACCTCATGATACCTGCCACTTCACAGTTGTGCAGTTGCTCAGCCCATAACATATTAGAAGCAGCAATTTTATAAGTAGGAAATTTGCAAAAGCCAGGTTTACTAATAACAAGAGGGAATGGCAGCTGGAAGGTTGAGAGAAAAACTATAAATGCAAACAAAAATTTAAAAGCATTGCCATTTGGCTCAATATGCAATAGAGACAAATGTTCTTACACACAGCAATAATCTTGAACATCTCTATATTTATAACATGTAATAGTTGATGGGCATAATGATGAAAGGTAGAATCAGAAAGGTTAAAATAAATTACAGAAGGATTTAGAGAAGAAACCACATTGAGACTGGTAGGAAAGGTGGAGACTCAAAAAGGGCTGCCTCCATTCCCATAGGTAGTGGCTGAGATCCCCCTGCAGAGGTTCCCTCTGAGAAACATGGGGTTTCAACCCAAAGCCGGGCTCCCCAGACCTGAGCACCAGCGCTTGGAAGAGGCACACACTTACTTAATATCTGGCTGTGAAAATCAACAGGGAGAGATGCAAGTCTGTCTCAGGGAGAGATGCGAGTCTGCTGGAGACACATACACCCTCTTTAATTTTTTTTAAATTGGTTTTAGAGAGAGAAGAAAGGAGAGAGAGAAAGAGAGAAAAATTAATTTGTTGTTCCACTTATTTATGCATTCATTGGTAGATTCTTATATGTGCCCTAACTGGGGACCACAACCTTGGCACACATATCTCAGGACATTGCTCTAACCAACTGAGCTACCCAGCCAGGGTAAGAATTGATATTTTATAAAATGAGTAAAATCACTATAATCTTAATGAGGTGTTATAGTAAATATTTTCAAGAGCACATTTGTTTTGTCATTGGAAAGAGTTGGGAGATTATAAAGGGATTTGTGATAGTCAAGCTATCACTTAAGTTAATCAATACATATACCCAAAATATCAATATGAAAAGACCAACAAGGGTACATCCAAGAGAATTAGAGTGTATTATTTTCATTACAGGGTTGAGTTAGTTTCTATGGAAATTTAGTCTAGAAAGTATATATTTAATTAGCATAACTTGGACAGCACAAGATTAATGCCTTTAACTTGTTTGCAGGAGTTTAAAAAGCTGGTTTCTGTTGCCAATAGTTGGTTGGAAGGGAAAACAGAGATGGCACAAATAAAATTTTTTGGATGTGCAAAACAGTTTTTATTTCTTACGAACTATAGGACTCCAAGTTCCCTGATTCTTGATCAGAACTACATTAACACCAAAAATCAAGTTATCAAGGCAGAGAGGAGGGCGCTAAAGGAGGTGGGATTCAAATTCAATTACTAAAATATATATATTAATTTTAAAATTTGGTATTGTATACCATGATTCAAAAATAATGGATTCAAACTTCAGTTTTCTAAGTTCTCTTTGACAGTCGTCAGCTTCATTAGACTTATCCCCAGAATAAGACAAAAGTGGTTCAAATATTTCAAAATAGTTAAAGAATAACTATTTCCCTGTTTTAAACATACATATTTTTTGTTACTTTTCTTAACTTCATATTCTGTTTGTGGTTATATGTGCAGATTTCCTTGAAATTAGAAACATATTGTTTTTTTTCCTTTTTCCAAGTGAGAGGAGGGGAGATAGACTACTGCATGTGCCCCAACTGGGATCCACCTGGCAACCCCTGTCTGGGGCTGATGCTTGAACCAATCATGCCACTGGCTGCAGGAGGGGAGGAGGGAGAGAAAAGAGAAAGTGGGGGAGGGGGAGTGGAGAGAAGCAGATGGTCACTTCTCTTGTGTGCCCTGACCAGGGATCAAACCCAGGATGTCCATATGCTGGGCTGATGCTCTATCCACTGAATCACCAGCCAGGGCCAGAAATACAGAAATATATTGTCTTGCTGGACATAAAGGGAGAGACTGATAGTAATAGTAGAGGACTTTAACACCCCATTGACATCACTGGATAGATCTTCCAGAAAGAAAGTCAACAAGGAAATGGAGGCCTTAAATGACACACTAGATGAGATGAATTTAACTGATATCTTCAGAGCATTTTACCCCAAAGCAGCAGAATATGCATTCTTTTCAAGTGTACATGGGACATTTTCTAGGATAGATGGTATGTTAGGACACAAAACAAGTCACAATAAATTTAAGGAGATTGAAATCGTATCAAGCATCTTCTCTGATCATGATGTCAGCTATATATTCTAAATAAATGGTAGCAAATCATACATTTTAGGACATGAAATAAATAAAAATTTTAAGTTTTCTATTTAGAACTTTGGTTATCTGAGCAATAGTCTTATATTCCTATATTATCAGTAATACCTTATTTCAATGATGTTAATTAATTAGATTTAACCGTTTAGATGAATGCTGTCCCCTTCATAGTGATCATTAAAAAGATCTTATCTTTGTTCAAACATTTCTGGAACTCTCTTCTGAGGAGTGTCTTAAGTGCACATGTCTTACAATATCTTCAATATAATGACTCTCATTTTGAAGTGAATGAATTTCATTTTAAAAATAATTTCAATAGGTCCAGTGAAAACAATTCCAATGAATATGATGGGGAATCAACCTGGGAAATACCATTTAGGATCAAAAATAAAATAAAAATTTTTTTAATGCTTAGTAAATTCTCTCATTGCAATTTTGAAAAAGGCAGTTTTATGAGTGTTTTGAGAATTGATAACATCATTAGAATAAATACAGAGCTTTCTTAAACGGTTGCTTTGAAATAGCACAGTCACATGAATATTGATGGTTTTAAAAAAATTTAGTATGATTCTAATCTTACCTCTATTGTAAGCTGTGAATGAGAAGGATAATTTCTGTAAATTTTCAGAGAATAGAGCCATCACTGAACTCTCTCTTTCTCCTCTTCCTCCCTTTTTTCCCTCTCACATCTTTGCCCCTTTTCCTTCTTTGTTCTCTATACTGTAGCCAAAAGCAGGCATGGAATTACCTTCTCATCTGGTGGCACTAAGTTTATTGACAAAATGTCTGTTACATTAAAAATAAATTACTTATGAAACAGTAAATTATCATAGGATTATTCCTAGACACAGGATTGTCCTTGTCCTTGGTCCTAGGCCACTTCTCAGACTTTGTCTTCCCTGTCCTCTATTGTATTCTCAGAGGCTAGCAGATAATTTCACTCAGTAAATATTTGTTGAGTGAATGAATGACTTGCTTTGGATAATTCAGTCAGTCAATAACTATTTGTTGAGCATTTACTCTGTGCCAGGTATTTGTAGCCTGGACATACAGTGATGAATCTGAAACATCCCATTCTCATGAAGCTTAAATTCTAATTCAGAGACGAGTAAAAAGAGAGAGAGAGCACTAACTGGAATATTATAGATTGTGATAATGTATAAATAATGGTGTGTTGTAGTAAAGACTGACAGAAGGGCTGCATATGTTGAAAAGGGTGGCCATAAAAGTGACTTCTGAGGTGATGCATAAAGGAAGACAGGGAGACATGTCCAAGCCAAAAGCCAGGGAAGAGCTTCTGAGCAAAGAACCAGCTTGGCAAGTTTTTGGAAGTGGCACTGTGGCTGGAGGCCTAGCAAGTGTGAAGGAGGCAAGCCAGGGTCATGTCATGCAGGCCTTGCCTTTGACATTATTGTTTTAAAACATTGTCTTTCTTCACCTGTTACCCCGCCCCTTTCCTGACTCTGTTTCAGTTCTTTTCCCTTCTCTACTGGGATCGCCTGACAGTAGACATTCCTTAAGGTTCATGCATGCCCTTGGCTTTCCTTTTCGCTTTCTTTCCTTCAGCATACTGTCAGCTGAGGAAGTTTGTTCTGGATACTTTGCTTTGAAGCACCAATGGGACCTTAAAAATAGAGGTGACCCTAAGCAGTGGAGATGTGTAAGTCCCTCCAAAAGGAGAAGGTGGACTCAGGAAAATCTTTTAAAATAAAGATGTTTGATGATAGCCACAGAGATTCTTGTCCAGTAGGACTTGGCAGTGCCCGGAAATCTGCTACACAGCAAGGTCCCTAACCATTGTGTAGAAGGACTACTAGTGACCAGGTTCCAGATGTGCTCACCAAAGGCCAGAGCCCCGCTGACTCCCAGATAGTGTTGTTTCTCATGTACACCTCCCAAGCACAGAGCCCTTGCTGAAGTTCCAATGAGACCATTATAAAAATGGTCCCCACAACTAATTTACAAATACATTTTATAAGGACATGTGTTTAAACTCGGGGACTGCCCACACATAACACTGGAGAAATTCATGTATGCACCAGCATGTGACCTCCAGCCAGACTGCGGGATCACACAACTGTTTATGACAGCTTCGTACCATACACACGCCCAAGAGCTGGACTAGCCCCATCCTGGTAATTTTCAAGAAAACTTTAGTTAAGTACCGATTGTGATTTACTTGCTGATAACATGATGAGATTAGTGAAGAGCATTTTTGGAGGAAAAGCTTAACTATAACCAAAGTTACTGCAAGTTGCTTATGTTAAATTATTTTGTAAATAAATAATATATGGCTGTATCTCCCTGTCTAGATATTTATCTATCATAAATGAAGTTTACTTGTCCCTGCAAAGGCCTATCTTTTAAGCTGTAGGAGAGGAGTTTATTCTCCCTCCCCCACACACATCACCTTAACTTTTTAAATACCCTGGTCCTCTCCTCTCCTCTCTTTATTTTTGTTTTTGTTTGTTTGCTTGCTTGTTTGTTTTCATTGAAAGATATCAACCCTCACCTTAAGAAATATATACAAAATCTAGAAAATTATTTCAGGAAGTTCAGAGAGTTTTCTGTTTTCCTGTATAAGACATGACCCCATAGTTCAGTGGTTCTCAAAATCTAGAAGATTTCCAGGTGTGCCCTGTGGTATTCCAGAGAAATATGTGCCTGTTAGGGACCAAAAAACCAACAAGGTTTTTGGAGTTTAGGTTTTTGGGGGACAGAGGTGTAGGGAATTGGCTATAAGCTGACAGTCTGCCCAACGCCCCACCTCACTTGCCTGATTAGGTTGCAAAAGGCTGTTAAGCTGTGGTGCTGGATTGTTTACACTACCCCCCAAGTTCCCCAGTAAGACTGGAGGCAAGTTTCTTCTATCCTTTGGTGTAAAGTTAAGATGATATATACAATATGTATGGTGGGGGTTTTGTATTGATGATTAAACATAAGGAATTGTCTCTTGAAGCCTTTTGGATTTCTATAAAAGAAGAATATGTGGCAATATCTAGAAAAACTTTGAACATTTTACTATAATTTTCAACATCCTATTTATGTGAATTAGGATTTTCTACCCTCAACACAATTAAAAGTAAAAAGAGAGGAATTCTTCAATGTATTGATGAGGAAATGAGAGTTTGCCTTTCAAATATATGCCCAAACATTGAAGAAATTGCTAGGACACATCAGGCTCATGTTTCTCATAAACACAAGAATGAAAAAACTGAACACATTTGCACCGGGACCTGCCGAATTTACTAAATCTTAATAAGAATGTATCTATATATATAAAAAGATAAGCCTGACCTGTGGTGGCGCAGTGGATAAAGCATCGACCTGGAATGCTGAGGTTGCTGGTTCAAAACCCTGGGCTTACCTGGTCAAGGCACATATGGGAGTTGAAGCTTCCTGCTCCTCCCCCCTTCTCTCTCTCTCTCTCTCTCCCCCCTCTAAAAAAATGAATAAATAAATAAAAATTAAAAAAATAAAAAAGATAACTCTTTTGTCTTTTTTTATTTTTAACCCTTCTTTTTTATGAATTCTAAAAAGCATAACTCAAAAAATGTAACATAAAAATTTTTTTAATGTCAGAATAAATTTAATTTTGCATCTATTTTGTTTACCATAAAAGCACGCTAGGACTTTATTTTTTTAATATTTGACTTAATTATTATAACATATTTCTTAGAAATTTGTATATAGTGCACCTACAATTATTTGTAGGATTTTAAATGTGCCCGATTTCAAAGAGTCTGAGAACCACTGCCCTAAACGTGCCTGTTTTCCCATTCCACCTCCTCCCTCCCTCCCACCTTCTTTCTTTCTTTCTTTCTTTCTTTCTTTCTTTCTTTCTTTCTTTCTTTCTTTCTTTCTTTCCTCCCCCTTCTTCTTTCTCCCTCTCATATATTCTCACATACAATGCACAAGTGTCACAGCTTGGGATAGCCATCTCGGTGCTTCTGTGGACATGGACTGACCTTGTCCTCACACTGCCCTGGGGGCAATGTTGCACATCATTGGGTGGTGCTCAATGGGAGAAGGCAGGGCTGAAAGGCAGCCTGGACTTTACTCTCCGAGCCTCTTGCCATAGAGGAAGGGGCTCATTTTTCTTGTGTAAATATGCCATTCTCCCCTACCCCTTACAAAGCCTTGGTCCCTAGGTCTGCTCCTATTCAGCAGGAACACTTTTCTTATTTACCAAGCCAAAGGGGCAATCTCTTGCACTGGCTAGCAAGCTATTGCCCTCACCTGTGAAGCTGGTGTCATTTCCCACATTTTTCACATAAGATAATAGGTTAAGCAAGGCTAAATTCCTTGCGCAGTCACATAATTGGCAAAGAAAGAAATCAAACTCCGTTGTGTCTAATCTTCATAATCATGTGCCTTTTACTACAGTTTGCACAATTCCCTCAGCATCTGCCTTGAAAGGCCCAGTTTTGTCAGCTTCTGTCTGTGTGACTTCTCTTTCTCAGCCACCTTGTAACATAGTCATCAGGGGACTCCCAACCCTGCAGAAAGCAGGAGAACCCAGAGTGCCTCTTTTGCAAGCTCTCTTCCCCCTCTGGTGGTCTCCCCCCACCCCTCCACTCTTTCAGGAATCTCCCATTACTACAAACCTAAATATGACATGCTGAGCTTTGTCTGCTACTCTCAGATGTCTTGGCAATATCAGAAGTGAAGCCACATCTTTAGAATGAAAACAGAACATAAACATTTCACAACACATTCTAGAGGAAGAGAAAATTAGTATTTATTATTAAAGCTTGTCCTATTTTCATGAAGGCCAGAAGCATTAGGAAGTATAGAATCTAGAAAGGGATTTGGAAGCAATGTTTTAAGGTTCTGTGAACTTGTAGTAGTGTGGCTTAGTATTTTTAAAAATGGACTGTAGAGTTAGTTAGGCAAACATAGGTTTAAATCCCAACTTGATCAGTCTCAAGTTTGGACAATGTCACCAATTTAAGGTTTATTTTCCTTAGCTGTAAAATGGGCATACAATATTAGTAGTAGCTATCTTCTTGTGAAGATTAACCCATCTAGTGTTGTAGATTATCAGAATGTATCAGTTCCATCCCTTTTCTCCTTTCTTACATTGCTAACTCCTTGAAGATGATATATTATTAACTCTTATACCCTGAACTGGTGATATAGATATTCAGTAAATGTCTATTAAATTCAAGATTATCTGCCTTACTCTTAAAGTTATGAAAATTAGTCCATGGAGTGATTCAGTTTGGATTCTACCCTATAAAGGATTATGAAATAAAGTGTCCTAAGTAATATCATTCTAAAATAACAAACCACCCTGCCCCCCCCACAAGAGTTACTTCTTTCTCTGATTTTTTACCCATCAACAGCTCTCAGAACAAGAGACTTATTTATGATATCACACACTTATGCTTTTAACAGAGGCAGGAGTTGTGGCAAAATCAAAACTATCTCTTGGATTGACGATGTGAAGACATCTATCTCTTTTAGAACAACTTGTGAAACAGAATTGAAAGCTGTCATTGGCTTTATGGTTTTACATTTGTTTGCAGTTACATTTTTTAACTACAATTAAGGGAATCTTGATTTTTGCATGTATACAAGAAATTAGATTCTCATTTTCTTTTTGGTCTAAGAACTTAAAGCTTTAAAATAAATACTCTTAATTGCTAGTGATCCTAGTTTGCCTATTGTGCCAACTCCAACAACATTATTTAAAACATATCTGGTGAAATTATAGGGTAGAATGCTGCAGACAGTCACCCTTTCTCTCAAATAGGAAAAGCAAAGGTAGCAGGACCACTGCAGAATCCCGGGCTGCTATGAGCTGGAGCCGGCTCTTCCTCTTGTGCATGACTTTATTCCTAGGAGACACTGGCCACTCAGGAGCTCCATTTCTTTTGAAACTTGGGGAATTGCATTAATGTATTTCTAAAGTCTGGCAAGAAAAAAATCTTGTGTTCCTACTGACTAAAACAGTACCTGCCACCTAGGAGGCATCCAATAACTATTTGTTGGATGTGTGAATGGGCATGAATTTAATCCCAATCAAACCACTGATCACAGGATTTAAAACTCAGAAGCTCCCAGTATTTCTCTCAGGCTCAGTTTCTGAATTGCTCAAAATCAGAACCAGGAGTACAATTTTGGATTCTAGTGAAAAGTTTCTTTATTGGATTCTTAAAAATTTAGGACCTAAATTTGTGTTGTTTCTTCTAAATCTAGAGCAGTATTATCTGTAGAACTGGTTCTAAAGAGGAAATTGGATATCTGCATGATATTAAAAAATAGCTGCACATTTCTGCTTTTTATAACATGGAAACTATGGGATATGCATCTAACAATTATGTTCTATTTTTTTTTATCATTCCTCTAGATTTCTAGCAGAAAGACTCACTGGAGTCAAAGTTGACTCTTTATCGGTTCTTTCAACACAAGGTTGCTTTTTCTTTATCAGTTTCTTATGATGGTTTTGTATTCCTAAACATTGTGCAGGCTCTTCCATGAGTGTACTATATAAGTGTGGTTTTTATTTTTGGAATCAGGATTATCTCTTTCACACACATAATGAATGATCTCTATATGCATTCATTACTCAATGCCTATTCCATTCTAATCAAGTACAGTTACATTTTTGTAACAGCACATATAATTATTCTTTCTGCCTTGTCCCATGAAAGACTCACACTGAAGAGTTTTTAGAGTCAGAGGCAGAGTTTCAGCAGGAATCAAAGATATATGAAAGACCTCATTTTTGTAGTCATAAGTATCAAGTATTATTACCATCACAGATGCAAGTTCATAACTGTTTTATACTGAGTTCATCGTATAGTTCTGGAGGTTGGTAATCCAAATAGGTGTCAAGGGATTCAAATCTAGGTTCTTTCTGGAGGTTCCAGGGTAGAACCCACTCCATGTCTCTTCTAGATTTTAGAGGCTGCTGGCATTCCTTGGATTCTGGCCCCATGACTCTAATCTCTACTTCTATTGTCATCACCTTCCCCTACGTTAACTTGCTTTCCTCTCTCATATAAAGAACCTTGGTAATTACATTTAGGGGCATTTCCAGATAATCCAGGATAATCTTCCATCCCAAGATCCCCAGTCTCATCTGCAAAGTCCCTGTTGCCATATAAAGTAGTCTATGGAAAAGAAGGAAGTTGAGAAAGTGGTTTCCCACCAAGGCAAAATCTCTCATACCCTTTTCTAATGTGGCCAACATAGACAAGTACATACACATCAGAAAGGAAAGCCAGGAGCTATGGGGGAAACTGGACTGAAATCACTCCATGTGAAAGAACCACAGACTAAGCAAAGTGTTTCCTCCCTCCAGGGTAGGAATTCTCATGGTAGCTTCCAGTGAGGTTTCAGAGTTGTGATGGATTCCACCTGGGGCCAGGTGACTTGCTGTGTCCTTCCCAGTGACAGGAACTATGCTATCCACACTCGATTGACATCAGAGGTAACTATTTGACTTGTTCTTGCCACAAAAATGTGAGAGAAGTGATATCACCAATTCTAAAAAGAAGCTTTAACAGATTCTATGTTTTGTCAAGTCTTCTTTTCTATGAGCCACCAAATCAGCATTCCCTCATAAGAGCTGCTCCTTGGGTTGCATCCTGGAACAAAATATGGAGCAGAGCAGCAGATGACACCTTATAAGCAAAAAATAAACTTTAGTATTATAAGCTTTTGAGATTACAGCCATGTTAAGTTTCAGATGTCTCTGAAATATAAAATTAGAGCAGTCAGGTGGGGACTTGGGTACATGAGTCCAGAGATACAAGAGAACAGATATGAGTTAGAGGTAAAGTTTGGGAGCTGTCAACATCTATATTGCATTTTAACTATAAGTGTAGATAAGATTACCTAGAGAAAGAGTAAAGAGAAAAACAAAAGGTCCAGGACAAAATGCTGAGAACACAAATACTAATTGACAAATAGAGGAAGGTGGGTCTGCAAAGGAGACAGGAATGGCCACATCTTTGGAGGAAAGCCATTGATGAGGTTTTTCATGTAACCCCACATTTTCTGTCTTCATTCTTTGTTCCTTCTCCTTTACTTCCTTTCTCCAGCTTGCAGACTGCTGAGCAAGCATCAGAACCTGCTAGGTCTGCCTCATACTTTAAAAGATAAAGCTTTCTTTCACATTGCTGGATTTTGAGCACCATATGGACAAGGACTCTGCCTTGCTAATTGACCTCTGTCCCTGATGTGTTGCTTTGTTCATAGGGTGCATCGTGGTCAGTAAATCCACTCTACTGCCCACCTGCCCACTCCCTCACCATGGTTTGTCCTTTTAATTCTCTTTCCTCCACTTTCCTTTCTACTCTGTGCTCAGACTTTATTATTAGTTGTTTTTATAATATTGAGTAGACACATGGAAGGCTTATATAGGTGTAAAGTATAAAAAAGAACAACACAACATCTATGTATTGCTCGCTCAGTTTAGGGAAAAGAGCCCTACCATTCTCTGTGAAGCCCCTCATGCATCTCCTCAACTCCACTGCCCTGCATTCTTCCTCAGAGGAAACCACCAACCTGCATTTTGTGGTTCTCAGCAAAATAGGAATAAAAAACTTCTGTAGGAACACCTGCAATTTCTTTGCTTCACTCAATAATTTTACCAAATATGTTTGTATTCTTAAAAAATGTTTGGTTTTGCATAAATTTTACCTTCATAGAAATAAAATCACATTTTTATGCATTATTCAGTGATTTTTTTCCTTTGTGCTCAAGATTATGTTTCTAGGGGTTTGTCCATAATAATGCCATATGTGACTGAGAAGCATTCATTTCCTCATCTATTCTGTATTTTAAAGTATATCACCATTTATTTATCCTTTCTGCTTTAGCAGTAGTTCAGAACTTCTGATAGGGAGCAACTCTGTTGTTGCTTAATTATAATAATTCTAAATAACTCTGTATTTTTAAATATTAATTATGATTTTTATTTTATCCAGGAGTTATTCATGAACACATATTTTAAACTAGTCAATTACATAGAGGTATTTTATATTTTGTTACTGACACTTCTCTGTTTTCAGAGAATATGGACTCTAAGGATGCTGTTCAGTAGAAGTATATAATGTGAGGCACATGTATAATTTAAAAGTTCTAAGAGAAAAAATTATATAGATTAAAAATCTATCTTAATATATTTTACTTAACTCAATATATCCAAATTCTCATTTAAATACATAGTGATCTTTTGAACTTACCACAGACATTTTAGATATCTCTTTTGTGATGAATTTTCAAATCTGGTTTGTATTTTGCATTTGCAGCGCATCCTAATTTGGATTACATTTGAAGTGCTCAGTAGCTACATGTTAGTCACTACCATATTGGACTATACATGTATAGAGTATAACTATTGTTTGAAACCTGCTGTAATTTACTTTCTAGTCAGTTCCATGTGAGCTGAAAGTAATTGTGGATTTTTATACTAATGGGGTACAAGGTCCTATATATGTACTTTAAGTCATTCTTATTACTTACATTGTTTAAATTCTCTATATTTTGCTAACTTATTTGTCTTCTCAACCTTGGGTTGCTGCATTTCACATAACAGGAGGGCTATTCGTATAATCGCCTGGTGTTGTGCAATATACAATCCATGGACTTACATGGTGGTTCCTGACTGACTTCTTAGAACTGAGGGAGCTGTGTTAAATTTAGTTATGGTATGGACTTGGCAATTTCTCATTACAGTTCTTTAAAATTTTGCTTTATATATTTTGAGCCTATTTTAATATGAATATATGATACATTTAAAATACGCACGAGAATTAACCTGTTACCATTATCAATTCAGAATAATGACTTTTATCTTAAAGTCTACTTTGTCTAATATTAATATAGTTGAATACTTTCTCTTTTTTTTACTATTTCTCTGTTTATCTTTTCCAGAAAAAAGGAAAATATCCATGTCCTTAAGTTTTAGTAAAATCTCCTATAAAGAGCATAGAGCTAGGGTTAGTTCGTTTGTTTTCATCAAGCCTGTTTCTCTTTTACCTCATGATTTTAGTTTATCTCTCATTATTATGATTGTTACTTTAAACTTTCTATTTCTTCTTTTTTTTGCACTACTTTTGCCTTTTGGGACTTTGGGTGGTTGCAGGAGTGGGAGAGTATTGTTGGAGTTTGTTTATTTTCTTAGTTTATTTTCCTCTAATTCTATTTCTATTCTTTTAGTGGTTACTCTTGAAATGTTACCATGCATACTTGCTGAAGTCTAAAATTAATATCTCAAACTCCTCCTGAATAATTCAAGGACCAAAGAACACTTGAGCTCTGATAGTTACCATCCTGAAATACCATTTTTCTCTAGTGTTTGAGTTCTAGTCTCTTGTTAGTCCCATTAATTACATAGTCAAAACTATTATTTTATACAAATGTGTTTGTTTGTAATTACCTACACACAGAACTGGCTATATAATTTTCAGGGCCCAGTGCAACATGAAAATGCAGGGCCTTCAAAAAACTGGAAAGAAACTTTTCCTTTTCTTTACTATCTTTCTCAACTTGTCATGGTGTTTGTTTGCTATTAAATGCTGTGCCCCCTTGGGCACAGGGAAATCACGGGGTGAATGCATGCTCTCACAGGCACCCAAGGTCCTGCCGCATGACTCAGCACAGGAAGCACACTTGACCATCTTATCCCTCCCCAGGCCTGTATCCAGGGCTGGTCTCCCTCCAGAAACATAGGAAGGCAGCAGGTAATCTGCAGGGAGCAGGGAAAGGGGATTGAGAACATTCCTGGGGAGTGAGAGAGGTGGCAGGAGGTAAAACTTTGTGTGAGCTAAGGTTCCAAGCCCCTGGCACATACTCAATGATCTCATCAGACCTCCCTTATAAAGCACAAATTCAAAGATAAAATTACTAAGGATTTTTCAGTAGTGAGCACAGACCATTAAATCTGAAGTTCAGGGTCATCTTCAGAGAATGGACCCTGTACATCTGTGATGATCAAACACCCAAAAAGCCCTCCCTGCCTGTGTGTTTGCTAGTTACTTTGCTTACCATTTCTTTTGCATGTCTGTCTTTCCTTCTGCATATATTTTTTTCTGCAAAGCTTATTCTTTGGAGCTCCTTTAGTAAAGGTCCTTTAACTGATGGTAAGCACTCATTTTATTAATCTGAACCTATTTTATTTCAGCCTCATTCTTTAAGATAGTCTTTCTAGGTACCCAACTTTAGATTGATGGTTATTTTCTCATAGAATTTTGGACATATTATTTTGATGGCTTCTTTTGTTTCTGTTGGAAAATAGGTTTTCAATTTGTTTAGGTTCCTTGGAGGATAATGTAGTTTTCTTCTCTTCAGTTTCTTTTACGATCTCTTTAATTTTGATGTTCTTCATTTTCACCACCAAGTGCTCAGGTGTAAGATTTATTTTTATTTATCTTACTTAGAATCCATTGGGCTTCTAGATTTGTGGGTTATTGTTTTCCATCAATCTGGAATATATTCAGATATTTCTTCCTCCTGGTTTCTCTCTCCTTTGCTTCTGAAATGGTGAATAGATATATATAAAATCTTTTCAACTCTGTCTTCCTTTTGTATTTTTATATTTTTGACTCCTTGTACTGTACTCTGTGTAATTTCTTTGAATATCTTTTTCAGTTTATTACTTCATTTTTCAGCTGTGAATAATGTTACAAGACCATTCACAGAGTTTTCAATTTCAGTCATTTCTACAAGTTCAATTAGGTTCTTTGTCAAATTTAATTAGGCATTTAAGTCACTCTTGTTTTTTTACTGCATTAAGCATCCTTATTTTCTGTATCTGAGAATTAAATACTTTGGAATTTGTGAGTTTGATTATACTGTCCTTGCATCTGCTCATTTTCCTCCTACTAACTTTTAAAAAATAGTTTTGTAAAAAATTAATATAATAAAAAATAGTTATTTTGATTTTTTAAAACTATAATTTTATATGTAGAAATTCTTTGAGTTCCAGGCTTAAGATAAGTTTTCCCCCAAATATTGATATTTTTCCTAATAGGCATAAAGGGCAAGGTTAGCCTAGCCCCACTGTAAGTTATCTTCTCAACATGAAGTTTCTGAGACCACTTGGGTAATAGGAACATAGGATACAAATTTGTATTAGTGTTGTTTCTGTTTATAAATTCTTACAGGATAATTATATTTTTTCCTTCTACCTACCAAAATTCAAAATCAGTAATTTTCTTTTTGTACCTTGAGAAGAGATATTATTTGTACTTTACACATGTTGAATGTGAATTTCACACATACATTTTAAGTAGCTGTCGGGCAGATAAGATATATTTTGCTCACTCTGTTAAAGATGGCCACTGCCCACTTGGGGCAGCTGATTGCCTTCTTGCTTAGGAAGGGGCTTGGTTGTGCTAATATGAGTTGGAGGAGGGCTTTCACGCCAAAAAGTTTTATACAGAGGAACTAGGAAGCCATTTTAGAGAGATCATGTTGATCCAGGGGAGAGAGAGAGGCCACGTGGAGGAGAGGAGGCAACCAAAATGGAGGTAAACAGAGGTGGGAGCCTTTGATTCTAGGAAAACTCAGATGAGTCAATGGCTTTTAGGAGCCCTGAATGGAAATGCAGGTGTTTCCCGCTGTGTGTTTTTACTCACTTGCCCGTGTGAGCTAGGATTAAAGGAAAATGGCCCACCAGTTCTTGGCTCCACTGTTTCTTTACTGTCTGTTCAATCAAATGTGAACCTGTAAGAGCCAGGCAGCTATGATGGCAGCCGCTGCTACTGGCTTTACAGTAGTTTTTTGAGATGCAACTTTATTCAGGTGAGTTTCCTCTTAGACTCTTCCTTTGTCTCTTGAATTTGATAATGCTCTACTTATTTTTGAATTTTTTCATTAATTTCTTTTTAACTTTTAGTTTGGAAT